>NC_065521.1:45708772-45762553 GCF_006386435.1 Epinephelus moara | reverse complement strand
CATGGCAGCACACCGGTAAGGTAAGACAACACGTTTACATGTCGTTTTCTATATGTTCTCTGACATTTATCCTAACGATATGAGGCGGTCTTTGTGGAAAAAAAGCTTGTTTAGTGGACTAACTTTGGACTTGAAAGGTTGCCCGTTCACTTACGTTTTAACAGGTCTGACACTACGGCTGTATCTAGGCTAACGGCTAACATGCTAACTATTAGATGTCACTAGTGACTTGAAACAAATTTAGGACGATAGGAGACAGGTTGAAATACACCGAAATTTCCTTTTAAACCTCCAACTGGGACCTCCTAAAGAACCATCTGAAGAGTATCCATGTAAACACCTTAAAGTCTCCTGCAGCTCCTCTAAAGAACAGAGAACCAACAGCTTGTTGGTCACATGACGTTCCATCTGAAGTCTGTGTTTTGATTATCACAAGATCTTTGTTCTGATACTGTTTAGTATCTGCACTCGTTTATATTCAGTTTGACTGTGTGTGTGTTTCCTGCTGCATTACAACGATGCCTCGTCTCTGTTTAAAACTATTAAATTCCAGTGTGCAGTTGAGTCTCTACTGCATCAGCTGCTCCTGACGTGTTTCCTGTCTGCAACACGACATACATCACTGACATACAAGCGTGTGTGTGGAGGGGGAGGGGTTTTCTCAGCAGAGACATGAATGTGTTACAGTCTGCGGTGCAGGAGAGGCTCGATGTAAACGTGTGTCTGAGCTGTGAAGGTGACTGTGGTGCTGCAGCAGGCGGATGTTTAAAGCTCCAGTGTGGAGGATTTAAAGTGAATATGAAATAATCAGTATGTTTTCTTTAGGGTATCATCAGATGAAAATAAGAATGGTTGTGTGTTTGTTACCTTCCAGGACAAACAGCATCAGAAAAACACTGATTTTTTTTAAAAAAAAGTGAGTGTTTCCTGGTGTGAATCAGCTGGTGTGTGTGTTTCCGAGAGGAAGAGACCTCTGAGGATAATTCAGCTCCTCAACAATCAACACTGAAAGAATTCTGACCAGGAGGAGTTTAAGATGGTTGTAATCTGTAATCTGTAATCTGTAATCCTCACTGATAGGGACGACCTCGTGTCCTGCGTGTCCTTTACAGAGAATGGTTCAGGATGTGGTTAGCCTAGTTTAGCACAGACATTAAAGTGAACTGTTAGTCTGGCTGAGCACAAAGTTTCGAACCCCGGGGTGTGGGAGCCCCTCTGTGTGGAGTTTACATGTTCTCCCCGTGTCAGCGTGGGTTTTCCTCCAGGTGCTCCAGCTTCCTCCCACAGTCCAAAGACATGCAGGTTAATTGGTGACTCTAAATTGTCCGTAGGTGTGAATGTGAGTGTGAATGGTTGTCTGTCTCTATGCGTCAGTCCTGTGATAGTCTGGCGACCTGTCCAGGGTGAACCCTGCCTCTCACCCGGTGTCAGTTGGGATAGGCTCCAGCCCCTGATGACCTCTAACAGGATAAGTGGTTGTGGACAATGAATGAGTGAATGAATGAATGTTAGCCGAGCTGAGCACAAAGTTCCTGGGAAAAGTCCTGTGTTTGTTTGGCCCATCCACCCCCCTCATCCCGTCCCTTTACGTGAACGTTTGCTCATCATACTACTTCCTATTTTAATCCCATCAGCTCAGTGGTCACATGATGGCAGTTTCCACATTAACGTTGGGATTCTGGTGCATCACTTTTCATAGGTACACGTATGAACAGTGCTTGAGAACAACCTGTGTTATTGGAAGGATTGTGGGTAATGTAGTAAGGTCAGCCAGGCTGCACAGACAGGAGAATAACAGAGACTGCCTGTTGGTCTGAAATTACTTTAATGACTGGGACTGCTGCTAATGAACACACACACACACACACACACACACACACACACACACACACACACACACAGCATCTGCTTTACATTAGCCTGTTGATGTTTTCCCATGACCTCTCCGTCATGTTCACATCTGCACACACACACACACACACACACACACACACACACACACACACACACACACACACACACAGCTCCCAGGACTGTTAATATTTTGGGTTTATTATCTTGTTTTTGGTGTTGATCTAAGATGATTTTCATCATGTCAGATCAGTGAACTGTAACTTTATTTAAACAGGAAGTATTCTCCCCAGAGCTGCATCGACCAATTAGATCTCCCGTTTCCTCTGAGGTCAGAGGTCACAGATTCTGTAGAACCAAGTTTAAAAAGAATCAGCGATCCATCAGTTTGATTGATCCTCTGATTATTGATACAGTACGCTGCAGGTTTTAATGATGGCTCATCAAACAGTCAGTGACTGAATAATTAATAACTTCATTCACAGCAGCTGTTGCTGTATTGACGATCGACAGGTTTCTGGTCCATCATGAATAATTAATGAGCGTGAGAGGAGAAAGAAAACAGCTGTCAGACAGTCAGAGTGAATCAGTCACACTGTGGAGACGGTCCTGTATCAGCTGCAGAGAGAGAAAGTGGAGCTATGAATGTTTGTGTGATTGTGGTCGTTGGTGATGATCAGCTGTAGTTTTTTTAGTCAACATGTCAGATTTATTAATTTGCTCTGGGTTCAGTTTGAGCTCCAGATTGTCTTTGGTTTAATCTGGTTGGTGCTGCTCATGTGTTCTTATGAAGGAACAAGTGAATGAGCTCTTTAATGTGACTCTTTGTTATATGTAAGGGACTGTTCTTTATTTATCAGAGGAGGGGGGTGTCTGCAGTGTGACCCTCCCTGAGTGACTGGAGGAAAACACATGGCCCTCCCTCCTCCATAAATGAGTTACTAGATTTTTAAAACTTACCCTTTGATGTTTGAAAGTTAAAAGTTGAAGATGAAATCCTGAAGTTGAAGTGGTGTCAGTTTGTCACTCTTGTCATTCAAGTTGGTTAGTTCATGTCGGCCCGTTCTCCTTCCAAAATACTGCTGCTTTGTCAGTGATTTCAACGTCAGACACCGGCGCCAAAAGCCACTTTTAACAGCGGTTCTATCCACCGCTGAGCGTCGTCAGTTAGTAATGTGGCTGCATTGAACCTTTTGTGGTGTTAGGCTCCGATCGCACACAAAGAGGCGCACCGCACTGCCTTTTTTTTTAATTGAATGTTGCCATAAAAAAAACAAAACTCTTCCTGCACCTTTTTATTGTTGCCAGGCAACCACCCCATCACCTCCTCACCCTAACCTTCCTGTGTCATCAGTCTACAGTTTCTGTATCCTGCAGTAATCAGTGTGTAGCTGCTGCCATGTTGAGGCAGAGGGTGCTGTCTGTAGCTCTGGTTGAGGGTGAGAGGCTGTCAGCAGATAAACAGAGATCTGTGTGGGTACATGAGACCCTAAAAAAGAGGCTGGATCATGGGGAGTACCACCAGTTGGTCCAGGAGCTTCTCCTCCATCATGGACGTTTACAGGCAGATTTTAGGATGACTCAGGGTCCTGCAGAGCGACTGAGCCCCACCAGTTTCTTCTCCGTTGTTTACCGACTGTAAACTTGAGGAGTTCAGAACGCTTCCGCAAAAACGCCAGGTACCTAGACAGAAACACGCGGCGAGCAAAAACCTTCATTCTCATTAAAAACTGTTGTCTCGCCTCCAGCTGCTGAAACACTTCCTGTGTGATCTGGGACTTACATTGCATCGGCTGTTGGTTGAACAGCACCTGTCATGGCGGTGTGATACCCGCTGAACGGCGTCAGTTTGAGACACTGCCAGTGACAATGCAATATAAGGAGCTGGAAAGTCCCTATAGGGTGGCCGGGAGGGGAGGTGGATGGGTCCAACAGACCCTGAACTTTCACCCAGTGGCCCAGTGTTCACTTTTCATCTGAATGTTGAGCCAAACCATGATATTTTCTTTTAAACCTAACCATGTGTTTGTGTTAACATCATGGCGTTGGTAGCGGCGTCCCAGAATGTCAACAGCGGATGCAGGAGGATACCTAGCTCATATAGACGTGAAAGGCCAGTGGCAAAGCGCCAGTGTGTGACAACTTGGGATGAGAATGTGTGGTTGATGCAAACGATTTATTTTTGGCCAAATTTTAAATGAGATGTAGAATAAAGTGATTTTGCTGACATATTTAAGCTCTGATTTGGTTATGTTGTTTTTTTCCAACGGAAGCGTACGTCACACATGATGTGTCCAAGGACCGCCAGAAATTTGAAAACCAACGATAGTTTCTGTTCTTGCAGTTTGTAGCTGAGAAAAATTGTGTAATTTGGGTAATTTTTAAAGAAAAGATGTGCCTTTCCACAGGTTGAGAAGGAAATGTTTCTTTAAAAATCTGCAGCAAAATAAATACAAAATACATGTTTAAATCTGTAAGCCCCGCCCCCCAAGCCAGAATAAAAAACATCCCTCCTCAGTGCTTAAAAAAAATTATCAGACATGCCTCCTCTGTTTTGCACCACCCCTCCCCCCTCATTAATAACAAACAGTCCCTGATATAGATTTATTGATCAATGAGTGCAGTGTCAGCCCTCGGCCTGGTGTCAAAGCCTCATGGGAGATGTAGTCACTGTTTGGTCCTGAGGAACAGACAGAGACGTGTTACTGCGGCCTCGGTGATCGTTTTGAATCTGGCATTGTTTTAAATGATTCATGTCAGCCAATAGGCTCTCAGGAAGAGCCAGGATTCAGCCAATGAGCGTCAGTGTTAACAGACCACAAACGTCTGTCTGTGTCTGTCTGTCTGTCTGTCTGTCTGTCTGTCTGTCTGTCCTCCATGTGGAGTTTATTTCTGTCCAGCTGCTGCAGCCAGAGAACTCATATGGAAGCTATTACTCTGTGTGTGTGTGTGTGTGTGTGTGTGTGTGTGTGTGTGTGTGTGTGTGTGTGTGTATGTGTGTGGAGGCTGTTTTTACAATCAGCTGATTTCATCCTGCCTCCAGAAACTGTGTCGTTCTGTCTGACTACTTTTTTAATAACTCTGAGTAGAGACAGCAGCAGGACTCAGGGGGTGATGGAAAATACACACAACAAAATCCATATAACAATAATAATAATAAACTTTATATAGAGAGCACTTTACGTACAGGGATGCAGCTCAAAGTGTTTCACAATAAAAATGCAGCACAAAAGCAAAAAGGACAAAATTAGACAATAAAAGGAGTCGATGATGAACAGAATATAAAAGTGAAGGTAAAAAATACAGAGACCAGTGAGAAGAGTCAATGATTGATGAGCATTAATTTGATGAATACATTAATTAACAGCCAGACTAAATCAGTAGGTTTTCAGCTGTTGGTTAAAACATCCATAAGTTCACTTCTCTGATATCTTTTGAAGGATATTTCATAATTTTGGAGGAGCTTTCACTAACGAAAGCTGCACCACCTATTTTCTAGTGCATATAATTTTGTGTGTATTTATAAACCCAGCAGTCGAGGATCTGAGAGCACGTGAAGGATTATTAAACGACAGAGTCTGAAATGTGGGCCGGTCTCAAACCAGTAAGACTGTGGCCTTCGCTCATCTTTTCTCTGATAACTGAAGAGAGTTAAGATTTTCCTCAAAGTCCCAAGTTAAGGTTCCCTTAAAATAAAATCTCAAAACACCCTTCAGTCTTCTTCTTAAGGTTTATTTAATCTTTCAAGTAAATATATAAGGTTTTTTCTGCCACTGCAAAAAGACCTTAGTGACCCAAGTAAGTAAGAAAAAACAGTTAAGGTGCCTCTGACTCTGACCACTTTGGTTTTCTGCCATTTTTTACCATCTACAGGCCGACTTTATGAGACGATAACAGGTGTCAGAAGCCTGAGTGCAAGCAAATAAATGTTCTCCATGAAACTGTTGCCGTAAAATCTCTTTCAGTGCAGTAAATGCCTTTTTCTTTAACTAAGAAAACCTTTGAAGGGATTCTGTGCAACAGGAGAAAATTTAAGGTGTTTTGTGCGACCGGTCCCAGATGTTCAGGAGGTTTTTACCAGGATCCACTATTTGGTTTGTCCGCTCTGGGCTACTGTAGAAACATGGTGGTGCAACATGGTGATCTCTGTAGACAAACCTGCTCCCTGTGTAGATATAAACAGCTCATTGTGAGGTGGTAAAAACTCATTGGTTCTTATTTTCAGCTGATTAAAGAAAACACAACGATTAGATTAGATTTAAATCCGACGCTCTGGAGCTTTAATGTGGAGACAAGGAAGATATTTTTTTTGACTTTGAAAATATTAGAGACCAGCTGTTTGTTTTGTTTTTGTTGGCTTTTATTTTGGCAGTCTGTGGGCGTGGCCTTTATGTCATGTGATCACCATTCTGACCTTCCCCCCTCTTCCTCCCCACAGGTCCCTCCTCCTCCTCCAGTCCCAGTTTGCTGACTAAGAGTCTCTCTCTGGAGCCATCCTGTTCTCCGTGCGGCCACCAGGGGGCACTGGACGCTGACGCTCCCCAGCAGCTGAGCTCCGACCCAGGGCCCAGCTCCTCGTCATCAGGCCCCGCCTCTTTGGAGGGAGGGGCGGAGCTAACAGAGCGCCGTGGCTCTGCTAACGGGCTGCTGCTGGTCAATGACACGGGGCCGCCGGAGCTGCCGGCTGCCACGGTAACACCACCGAGCAAGAGCAGAGCGCCGCTGCCTGGACCCAAACCTCAGGGTAACGAACTTTGTTTATATTTATGTTTATATTTATATTATTTACTTTGAGACTTGAACAAGTTTATGACACTTGCTGACCTCAGACTCCGCCCTCCACAGTCCCCCCAAAGCCCCCCCACCTCCAGCAGCAAGCAGGGGTGTCAAGGCCACGCCCCCGGGCTCCAGACAAGCCCCTCCCCCCTCCCCCGCCATGCAGACCCCTCCCTGCAGACCCACGGGGGGGCCGGACTCCGCCTAGCCGTGGCGACGGCACCGCATCCCCCACCTGCGTCCTGTCACTCATCGAGAAATTTGAGCGGTGAGTTCTGATTGGTCAGAGAAGGAGTGATGTCATCATTAAAGGTTTTACTGAGAATTTACAGTATGTCTGTGTGTTTATGCAGCGAGCAGATCATCGTGGTTCCTGACATCACCGGGGGGGCCCTGTGTCCACGCCTCCCTGAGCCCCCCTCCTCCCAGCCTTCATCACCACCATCATCATCATCGCCCGCCCCTCCCCCACCTGAGGAGGAACTGCTCTCTGAGCTGAAAGATCATGATGGCGTCACACTGGAGGGAGACAGCGACCGGCACAATGACCATGATGATGACAACGATGATGATGATGATGATGATGACGACGATGATGATGATGATGACGACGATGACGAAGAGCTGGCAGTAGCGTGTGGTGAGGACTTCCATCAGAAGCGTCTCTCCATGGAGTCAGGTTACAGTCCCTCAGAGAAACACCTGGAGGATGATGTGGTTGCTGTGGAGATGAGGGAGCAACAACAGCAGCAGCCGGTGCAGCTCGACCAATCAGAGCTCCCCTCTGAGCGTCTGTCCCTCCCCTCCTCGCAGACGGAGGGGAAGCTGGCCAATCGGGACAGCGGCATAGACAGCATCAGTTCTCCGTCGCACAGCGAGGAGCTGTGCTTCGCTGGTGTGGATGATGGGGGTGTGGCTTACCCGTGCAGTCCCGCCCTCCTGCCTCGCCTCTCCAGCTCATCCTCGTATGCCGGAGAGGGAGGGGAGGGGGAGGAGGGAGAGGCACAGGGTGGAGCCAGGAGGAGGAGGGAGTTCTCTGAGGAGGGAGACAGTGACTTAGAGGAGGAGGAGGCGGAGCTAACGCTGGTGCTGCCCCGACCCAAGACAGACAGACAGGACTCTGCTGAGGTAAGACAGGTGAAGGTTTGAAGCTGCGCCTACAGTTAGATCACATGACATGTTCTTTCATAAAGTCCTAAAGGACGGCAGCATGTAAAGGACACATGCCCCTGACATCGCCCACACTGTCTGTCTGTCTATCTGTCTGTCCGTCCAGCTGTCTGTCCAGCAGAGGGTCTTCAACATCGCTAACGAGCTGCTGCACACAGAGATCGCCTATGTCTCTAAGCTCCACCTACTGGACCAGGTGAGTCACCTGCTGCTCGATCCTGACAAAGACAAATGTTCCAGTTTTTGCCCTTATTCTGAAAAGACGATTTTCCTACTGAGTTGTTTTTTATGGCCAATGGTTAGGATCAGGTCTTTTTAGTATCCTTGTTAGGATCAGGTCTTTGGAGTATCCTTGTTAGGATCAGGTCTTTGTGTTAGGATCAGGTCTTTGGAGTATCCTTGTTAGGATCAGGTCTTTGGAGTATCCTTGTTAGGATCTGGTCTTTAGAGTGTCCTTGTTAGGATCTGGTCTTTGGAGTGTCCTGGTGAGGATCTGGGGCCTCATTTATAAAGCTTGCTTACGCACAAAACGGGGCTTGAAAGTGGCGTACGCCACTTACCACGCAAAGGTTGTGATTTATAAAAATAAACTTGGCGGGAGAATGTGCGCACCTGTAAGCAAACTCTGAGTCATGCGTGCGCACATTTTGGAGACACTGGGAAGTGGCGACGCAGACGGCGAGGTGGAGAAGTGGAGTCAGATTTTTATTGATGTCTCACACAAATTTAATGTCACGCTATATCCACCTTAGATCCACGTTATCATTGAAATTAAATCCAGCAGCCTTATTTTGCGCTTGGAGTGAGTGATAATTGTTTCATAAAAACGTTGTAAAATCCAACTCAAATCCTGAATTGAAATTCTTTCTAAATACGTATTTAATCCGCACTGCCTCTAACGTCTCATTGTCCACTCTGTGGGCACAGGAGGGGGAGAGGACGGCGCGATTGCATGGAATATATTTATTTATTTAGCTAAATATTTCCAGTGCATTTATCATGTCTCGAAATACAGCCATTAAGCACAATCGTTACACTCATTTCATCAGCCCTACTTAGACATGTGTTGTTCATAACAAAACCGGCATGAAGAAACATGTTCGCCTATTACACTTTCATCTTTGAATTGTATTTCAAATTACACGTTGTATTTTGGGACAGGGATACCACTGGTTCATGCTGTAATTCAGGCCGGGTGTCTGATCAGACTGATTGCAATAAACATATAAATACTGCGCTGACCCTCGTGCGTAATTGCGCAAGATGGCACTGGCACATCCTCCTTTATACCTCCACCTTTAATAAATGTGATTCTTTATGTTGCACATCAATGTCAAACACCCTCAAATTTAAAAGCAACACGTTAACTACATGTTGGTAAAGGAGGAGAAATATTTGGTCTCCCTTTAGATCAGACGACTTTTTTTTTTCTCTGTCACTGTCCGTGCAGTCCCACAGACACAGCTGACAGCATCAGCAGCGTTGATGTGTTGCCACTTTTTTTTGCTTTATTAGTGATCCCGCTGCTGTGGCCACCAAATAAAATCTTTCTTCAGTCCTCCACCTCCCGTTAAAGGGTCTCGAGCTCAGTCTCGGAGAAATTCCGTTTTTTGGTTCGTTTCTCACACCTGTCGCTGTGACTCACAACGAGAGAACACTCGCATGCCGGCTTATTTATATGCAGATCGCATTCACGAGGTGATTTGCATGACCATTTATGGTTGAACTACGGCGTGTAGAGGGCGGAATATGAGGCGGATCTTGGTGTGCACAACTCCAGGAGGTCTGTGATTTATAAAGAGAACATTGCGTGCAAGTGTGCGTGTGCACGGTTTTATAAAAAAGATTATTTTTTGGCGCACGCCATTTTCAGCTTTTGGGCGCACGTCAACTTTTAGTATGAATCCAAAGCACTCTTTTATAAATGAGGCCCCAGGTCTGTAAATATTATAATTCTGGTTTCAGAAACCTGTTGTACTCTGATAGAACCGAGGATACTGATGCGTGTAAAGACCTGATCAGGTCTCTGTGACACCTCTGGTTTCCTCCTGCAGGTTTTCTGTGCCCGGCTCCTGGAGGAGGCTCGGTCTCGCTCCTCCTTCCCCTGTGACGTGGTTCAGGGAATCTTCTCCAACATCTGCTCCATCTACTGTTTCCATCAGCAGTTTCTGCTGCCGGCGCTGCAGAAACGAATGGAGGAGTGGTGAGGACCTTTCTCCTCTTCTGCTGGTTCTCCTCCTCAGGAGTCGCCTTGACTTCATTCCTCCTTCTGTCTGCAGGGACTTGAACCCACGGATTGGGGACATCCTTCAGAAGCTGGCTCCCTTCCTGAAGATGTACGGCGAGTATGTGAAGAACTTTGACCGGGCCATGGAGCTGGTGAACACCTGGATGGAGAGATCGGCTCAGTTCAAGGCCATCATCCAGGAGATCCAGGTGACTGACTGCAGGCGGTGGCTCTGTCTGTATGTTAACCTGTGGCTTTGTCCCGTGGTTGTGTCTGTCTGTGTGTTAATCCTTGTTCTGTTGCTGCAGAGGGAGGAGCGCTGTGGGAACCTGACTCTGCAGCACCACATGCTGGAGCCGGTTCAGAGGATCCCTCGCTACGAGCTACTGCTCAAAGATTATCTTCACCGACTGCCGGAGGACGCCCCAGACCACAGGGACGCCCAGAGTACGTAAATCAAACACACACTGACTCTAATACAGGAAAGACTGCAGGCGGGTGACCGTCTCCTGCCGAGGAACTGTACCTGCTGAATGTGGGCAGTGCCAAATGTTTTGCACACGGAAAGTTAGCTGCAGTCTAACAAGAGAATGATAGGATAGGTCACTTTTAGATAGATACATTGAAATGCTATGTTTCCTCCTGATTGACTGCACACAGGAAGCATCAGTTTGTGTTTCTCAGAAAACATCAGCAGCAGTCACTGTCTCCTCCTCCTCCTCCTCCTCCTCCTCCTCCTCGTCCTCCTCCTCCTCCTCCTCCTCACATATTTCTTTGCTGTTGGTGGAGGCTGCGACTCCTGAGGTCAGAGTTCAGTAAAGTCGAAGTGAAAATGTGAATTTATTTTGTCACTGCAGGCGAATCTTTTGTTTGGTCCTCTGCTCACAGTGAATGGAAGTGAACAGGAGGTGAATATTTTCCATGGTAACAAGATAAATGGTCCTGCAGTTGTATAGAACCTTTCTCATCTTTAAACCACTCAAAGTGCTTTTACGCATTCATCCATTCATGCATCGGTGGCTCAGTTATCTGAGTCCATCAGGAGCAGTTTAGGATTCAGTATCAGGGGATTGACCCGCTCTACGTCCTGAGTCATTAACTCTGTCTCTGTCTTTAACTCTGTCTGGTTCAGAAACAGTTTGACAAAATGGGCCCGTCAGGAAACAGCTGATGGACGATGTCATGTTCATGTTTGCACACTGAGTCCGAAACTTAAGTCTGTCAATAAAAATTTTCATAACAGTTTTGATTTTCTGCATTTTTCATATCTGTCAGAAGCCTTTAGAGACGTTTGACCAAGAATCAGTGAAGAAAATGTGGCGGTGTGACACAGCCGCGACAAGACAGAGGAACTGTGACTGAATACAGCATAAAGAAAGTCGCTGAGCGTCATATAAAGTACAAAAACGTCCAGTGTGAATTAATTCATTTTCAATGTGAACTGGAAATTGGTCGTCAGACAACCCGGCACCCTACTGCGGGCCACATTTGGCCCACAGGTCGCAAGTTGAATATCACTGGCCATGTCGTCCCATTTAGAGCTCTGGGGTCTCATTTATAAACACTGCTTACACACAGAACGAGACCCTGAAAGAGGCGCACGCCACTTCACACGCAAAAATTGTGATCTATAAAAACAGACCTGATGGGAGAAACTTTGACCCGTGCTAACCAGCACTTTGGAGACAGGAAATAGGCGCTGCACATGGTGAGGTGGAGGCCTGGATGTAGAAATTGTCAAATATTTTTTTACACATACACCATTTTTGTTTTTTGTCCACATGTACATCTTTAGTATGGATTCTACACACTGTTTCATAAATGAGACCCCAGGTTATCTGTATGTGATCTAATCCAAAGATGCTTTGAAATAAAAAACAGCACAAAACTGAGATGGATCAGCTGATGCAAAACATGGGATACCCAAATCTGTATTAAATTTCTTGATGTGATGTCATGTGATTGTCTCTCTCTGCAGAGTCTCTGGAGCTGATCGCCACGGCAGCAGAACACTCCAACGCTGCCATCAGGAAGATGGTGAGACTTTCACACACACACACACACACACACACACATACACACACACACACAGTTTGTCATTAACCTCCACCTCGTCTTTAATTAACTCCTGTGATAACACTCATTAAACCCCAAACTGCTTCCTGTCACATGACTTATGACTCAGCCTGTCCTCAGGATCTGTCTCATGTTTCAGAGTTTCTGTCCACCAACAGCGTCAGAGCTCAGGAAACTGAACATCTGTCTGTCTGTCTGTCTGTCTGTCTGTCTGTCTGTCAGGAGCGGATGAGGAAGCTGCTGAAGGTGTACGAGTTGTTGGGAGGAGAGGAAGACATCGTCAACCCGACGAACGAGCTGATTAAAGAGGGACACATCCTCAAACTGTCCAACAAGAACGGGACCACACAGGACCGATACCTCATACTGGTACTCTACTGTCCTCTACTGTCTCCTACTCTGATGTTCTACTGTTCTACAGACTGATAACTGACGGTCCGTCTCTCTCTGCAGTTTAACGACAGGTTGCTGTACTGTGTCCCGAAGCTGCGTCTGATTGGTCAGAAGTATGGCGTCCGCGCTCGCATTGATGTGGACGGGATGGAGGTGAGACATCATCAGCTGATAAACTGTAGGTGCTTCTCAAAGTCAAGGACGCTTCGTGAGTATCCAGGAGTGGGTCACTGAAGAGGCCCCACATTTTGAAATCCAGCTAATCGTGTGCAAAGAATTTGGTGTTTCACACCCAGTGAGGATAAACACGTGCTTCCCCTGTAGAATTCAAAGGATCCTTGACACTGAACAGTCCTTCAGCGGGATTCGATGACGTAGCCTCCTTGAAATTCAGCCGTCCTTGACTCTGAGAAGCATCGTGCGTATGTGCCGATTTGTGTGTTGGTGATCAATGGCGCTGCTTGTGATTGGTCGTACAGGTGTCTGGACGTGAACTGGACACCGTGAAGATCTCTCCTACACAGAGTCTTGTTCCAAATGATGTCACAAGCATGAGATGGCAGCGGCCGTATCCGGAACATTTTGGCTTATTTTTTGTACAGCTGGAAGAAAAGGAAACGTGTCGTCCATCTTTCTTAAACCTGTCCCTCTGTCTGTCCTTACAGCTGAAGGAGACCAGCAGCGCTGCTGTTCCCAGGACATTCCTGGTGTCTGGAAAACAGAGATCGCTGGAGCTGCAGGCCAGGTACAGACAGACAGACAGACAGACAGACAGACAGACAGACAGACAGACACACAGACACAGCCGGACTGACGGACAGACCGACAGACACAGACAGACAGACAGACACACAGACAGACAGATGGACCGATGGACCTACGGACCGACACACACACACACACACACACACACACACACACACACACACACACAGACACAGTCAGACAGACAGACAGACAGACACTGGGTCGGCTGTTTTCTCATCATCTCTCTGTGTGATTGTGTCTCTGCAGGACGGAGGAGGAGAAGAAAGACTGGATACAGGTAAACACTCACTTCCTGTTACCTGGCTGCAGTGATGTCATGATGTACTGCAGTATCCTGTGACATCACTGCAGGGTGTGGTTACAGGTCTGTGGTCAAACAGAGCTGCATCCAGCCCTGACAACATGGAGCTAAACTTGTTGTGATACACATATGCGCTGCCTTTTAATACAGGGAGGTTTAGGGACTGTTCGTAACTTATCACAGGAGAGGAGGGGTGGCTGTGGTGTGACGTTGTGTTTTTTTTTGGTTTTGCTTTTGTTTTTCTTTTTGGACCCTTTCCTGAAGCTCCAAATATTTTTCCTTGACCCTCCCTGAATGACTGGAGGAAAATCCAGGACCCTCCCTCCACGTTAAATGAGTTATTAGATTTTTAAAACGTTGATGTTTGAAAGTTAAAAGTTGAAGATGAAATCCTGGAGCTGAAAAAAGTCTCATTTTCTCACTCTTTTTGTGCAAATGGTTTATTTTTGGACAAATTTTAAATGAGACGTTATTTTAAGATCAGATTTGGTTATGGGTTTTTTTTTTTTTCTAACAGGAGGGTTCGTCCCACGTGATGCGTTCAATGTCTGTCGGAAATGTGAAAATCATGACAACTTCTGTTTTTACAGTTTCTGGCTGATAAATGGTGTCATTTTGGTGATTTTTAAAGAAAACACGCCTTCCAATCCCGCCTGCAGGTTTGTAAAAAAAAAGGTCAAAAATTGCATCGCCAAAATTTGGAAGGCATGTTTTCTTTAAAGATCGGCAGTAAAGTAAATACAAAAAACAGCCATGTATATTTCTATGCTCCTCCCCTTAGCCAAAATCAAAACAGAAGTCCCTCTGCAGTGCTTCAAAAATTGTTTGACAAGCGTCTCCCTTTTTGCACCACCCCTCACTAGTAACAAACAGTCCCTTAATTCATTTAAAGTCAAAACATCTGTTCCATCCCCAAAACAAGTAAGAAATAAAAAACAAAACTTGTAGCTACAATCAGGAAAGATCTACCAGAATTTGATTTATATACACGTCGCAGCTGATTGGCTGTCACCTCTGACACACCCATCAAACAACAGAAAATGTGCATCAAAACCTGTTTCACTCCGTTTCAAGGAAACTTGTTGTTCAGTCTGGAAACGATAACAAAATGGTGCACACGGTCACAGACAGAACGTTCTCCAGGTACAACGGCCTGATGTCACTGAAACACTTCCTGTGCAGATGTGTCAAATTAAAAGCATCACAGATGTTCAGGCTTTTATTGTGAAACGTGTGTGTGTGTTGTCAGGCCATCCAGGCGACGATCCAGAGACATGAGCAGACGGTGGACAGCTTCAGACATCTCAACTGTTCACTACGAGACGACGAGTCCACACCGCCTCACTCCCCGGTAACATGCTCACCACAGATCAGTTATGTGATGGTAGATTCAAGAGCTGCAGGACAAACCAGTGTCAACATGTTATTTTAGTGTCTGTTTCTGACGTTTGGCATGAAACATACAGGAATTATCTCTGAGTTTTCAGTGACGTCAACTGCAGCAGATAAACCACTCAGAGTTTACTTTGTTAATCTAATGCCCACTGTCCACCTCCCTCCATCTATGTGTCTGTCTGTCTGTCTGTCTGTCTGTCTGTCTGCCTGCCTGTCTGTCTGTCTGTCTCTCAGAGCTGTGTGGAGCTGGGAAAACGAGCTCCGACTCCAATCAGAGAGAAGGAAGTCACTCTGTGTATGAAGTGTCAGGAGCCGTTCAACTCCATCACCAAGAGACGACACCACTGTAAAGCCTGCGGACACGTACGTTCATCATTAATAAAATCACTGTGAAGCCTTTGGATACATATGTTCATCATCAACTGTATCTGTAGTGTAGTCTGTGTTATATTAATGTGTGACCTCAGCTGCCAACAGCTGTTCCGCTACTGGTACATTTACTCACGTACTGCACTTAAAGGTTCTGTGTGTAACGTTTTACATATATTCATTTTTTTTATTGCCGATAGATGTAGATAGATGACCTTCCCCGACTCTCTCAGATTCCTCTAACAGCCTGTGGATTGACCTGTACGTAAAGGACTTGGGACAATAAAGATCCCAAGGGCCTTGTTGTCTCTCTTTAACTCTGCTACAGTGCTAACAGTGTCCAACAGTAGCTAACGTAAGCTAAAAAATGGCGTCAGCTAACGTCAACAAACGACCAGCACCCACACAAGTCCACACATGCTGTATTCCTGCCATATACATCTTACAGCGGTGGTCCGGTGGAGAGGGATCTTCTCAAGGTGCCCTGTAGCAACTCTAATTCAGCCAGAGCACCACCGAGCACCCAAGCGCAAGGGGTCTGGTCATGGACCGCCCTCTGAAATCAGCAAACGTTCTGTTGCTGCCAATACTCGAGTTAGACCCAGCGCTGCCGCTGGCAACCAGTCCACTGGGGCTGGGGTTTGCACTGCCTGAATTCCAGACGCTACATCGGTTAAATCCAAGCTCCTTTCCACTCTCCTCTCAGGGAAGTGATGTCCTAGCAGTGGGGAGTGAGGTAGAGGGTCCGCAGGCATGGATGTATACAGAGAATTTGATACAGCCTTGCAGCAGGGCCCCATTCATTTCTATGAAAGTTGCTCAGTGGCGCATGAAGCCAAAGTGGTTAAACTGCAGTGCAGAAAATAACCGGGATGACTGAGCACTGCTTCTGTGCAGCCCAGGAAAGACTTCTGACAGCTGAGTTGGCTGCTTTGGGTTTAGCACTCCATTAACTTGAATGGGGTTAAAATAATTCAATTATGTGGCTCTTCCAGACTTTCCAAATGTTATCAGACCAAATAGATTAAATCTTGATAGTGAAACAAGCCATTTGGGGGCTGTGTTGCTCAAAAAAATGTATCCAGTCTCTTTCACCATGTAAGTCAATGGGGAAAGTGTTATGGGGCTGCAGGGCATCACGTGACGTGTAATTACAGTTTGGCCACTACAGCAATTTAGTCTGGGGCCGTTTAGTGGCTGTTTTGGTAAGGAACCAGAACCAGGGTGAGAGAGACAGGATCCGGAATTCGATGGATGTGCCTTTCCATCAAAATAAAAGCACCAAGCTAATAAAAATGCGGTGAAACTTTTTAATTTAAAGAATATAATTTACAAGAAAAGACCCAAGCCATTAAGTTAACCTTTTTCTTTTATTGTAAATCAATGGTGCGCCAGAATTTAAAGTTTAACTTTGGTGAACACTTTTACTTTGGTGAATTTGGTGAATTCTGGATCCGCTCTCTAGACCGGAACCAGAATCCTGACAAAATTCAGAGTGAATGGAAACTGGTAACGCGAGGCTACAGCAATTTGCTTCAAAGCCCGGCGCACCTACTGGGGGGCCTGGCTGTGCTAGCTAATTCTTGTCTCATTTCTTGTGGTCTGATAAAAAGTAAATTCAGTTTCCCCCGGTGCAAAAAAACCCAAACCATCCTAACATTACAGGAAACATTTGGTTTGCTAATGCAGCCAAATTACTAGCCAGCTAACATAGCAAAATACAGTCTTTAGTGATTAATGTCATCTAATTCATCCAGACTTCAGGCCTAATCTGGCTGGTAAATTAGCGAGCTTTCTGTTAGCAAATCAGCTAACATTAGCAGCTCACTATATTAGCTAGCTTAGATGCTTTCTGAGTGGATATGTCAGTTGGCTAGCTTTCCAAATTACTTCACTAGCTAACTTGGTCCATGATATTCTGATTCAGCCAACAATAAATAATGGAACTGTACAAAGCACAGTAGCCATGAGTGATGCAGGGGCAGCAATGAGCTAATCATAACCTGAGCTAAAGTTAGCCAGCTAGCTGTAACTGAGCTTCAAGGATCTGTAGTTGGTTTCGTCGTAACGTTAGCTGATGACGTGACCTGTAAGCTACTTAGTATCATAGAGACAATGGTCCAAACAAAATGTAACATTAATGTTTTTCTACATACGAGTGTAATTTATCGTCGAGCGCTGTGTCAACATGATGACAGTCAGTGTTGTGTTTCTTTAGTGTTTTGGTCGATGCCCAGGCGCTCGCTCACAGAGAGTGAGCAACAGGATGCTAACTGCAGTTCACTTAATGGCCTTAAAGAGAGGAGTCAGTAATAGCATGGATGTACTGAAAGTTACATACAGAACCTTTAAGAATGACTGAATGCAGAACTTTAGCTTTAAAGTATTTTCAGTCTGTATTAGAACTTTTACTGCAGTAAAGTATCTGAGTACATTTGTAGTGCCCTCAGAACCTACACACACGTGACTGACAGTTTGTTGGCTCCAGGTGGTTTGTGGGAAATGTTCGGAGTTTCGTGCTCGCCTTTCGTACGACAACAACCGCACCAACCGAGTTTGTGTCGACTGCTACGCCATGCTGGTGGGGGTGTGCCCCTCGCCCGCCACGCTGAGCAGCAGCACCCAGAGGAGGCGCTCCATCCTGGAGGTTAGTGCGACATCACTGTGACATCACCAATAGATATTTGTTGTTTCTCAATTGTCAGTTAAAGGTTTTCAGCTCTGTGAGGTTTCAGGACTGAGAACCACAGGAGAACTGTAAATACTGAACTGTATTTGTAATGTTACTGATATCATATCAGGAATTAAGAATATGTGACATCACTACAAACATTTGTTTTTTTTAATTTTCTGTCTCTATGGCAGAGGACTGATGCTCTCTTCATCTCTGTCTCTTGTTGCCATAGAAACAGGCCTCCCTGGCAGCAGAGAACAGTGTGATTTGTAGTTTTCTTCACCACATGGAGAAAGGAAGTGGGCGGGGCTGGCAGAAGGCCTGGTTCGTCATCCCTGAGAACGAGCCACTGGTGCTCTACATCTACGGAGCTCCGCAGGTACATTATTCATATATACTGTGTATGACAGCTGCCCCCTACAGGCTGCAGGGTTCATTACAGCCACAATATCCAAATAAAAAATGTGCTCAGCCTGGTCGAGCTATCTCTAACATTTGGTTTAGGTATGTTGTGCTAAAATCCATTAGATGCCACTGTGTCTTTGAATAGTCCGTCTCTACAGGAGGGTAGAAACAAAAAATTTCCTTCCAGACAGGAGCGCTCTGTGCGGCGGGATTTTCAAAGGAAAGCATATTTTTACGCCTCTTTGCCGGCGTAAGCTGTGGCCAGAGGCGTAATGTTTTTGGTTTGTCCGTCAGTCTGTCCCATTCTCGTGAACACGATATCTCAAGAATACCTTGAGGTAATTTCTTTAAATTTGGTGCAGACTCAACAATGAACTGATTAGAATTTGGTAGTTAAAGGTCAAAGGTCAAGGACACTGTGACATGTGACCTTATGTTTTTGGTTTGTCCATCAGTCTGTCTCATTCTCGTGAACGCAATAACTCAAGAACACCTTGAGGTCATTTCTTCAATGTTGGCACAAACGTTCCTTTAGCCTCGAAGATGAACTTATTAGATTTTGGTGGTCAAAGGTCAAGGTCACTGTGACCTTGTCTGTCTTGTCTCATGAACATGATATCTCAAGAACAGCCTGAGGGAATTTCTTAAAATTTGGCGCAAATGTTCACTGGGACTCAACAATGAATTGTTTGGATTTCGGTGGTCAAAGGTCACTGTGACCTTATCTGTCTCATTCATGTAAACGCCATATCTCAAGAACACCTCAAGGGAACTTCATCAACAGTGATGGGAATAACAACGTTATAAATAAACGACGTTACTAACGGCGCTACTTTTTTCAGTAACGAGTAATCAAAAAATGACTGTCTCCCCTGTTATAACGCCATTACTTTAACTCACAATAAAATGTGCCGCTATCCGGCTTTACTTGAGTTCACTGAAGCGGCTTTCACCCAAGCAAGCTCCTTTTGCAAGTTTTTTTCTTTGGTGAGGGCAGGTAAGGGGGAAGGGAGGGAGAGACCAGTGGTGTAGTGGTAGTTGATGAGGTGGGTGTACTGCTAGGTAGATAGGTAGCTTACTGATGAGGAAGTAGGCATACTCTCCTATATTACAATGGCTTTTTAGCTGATAGGTGGGTATACTATACGCTATTAATGGAGGTTCTTTAACTAGTGTAGATAAGTGTACAGTGTTTTATAATGATTTATTCTATTAAGTGTCAATTTCATTCATTTAACATATTCAATGTTGAGTTTGAAACTGTGCTGATTGTATAGATCTTCTGTGTGTGAAGCATCCATGTTTTCACTGACATGGATGGAGACTGATGGGCGGAGTCATACAATCACGGGGCAGACTGGTGGGCGGAGTCCAACCACTGGGTGGTGATTCAATTATCTAGTAAATAACAGACTGAACTGATTATCTTCCCACCAGGACGTGAAGGCGCAGCGCAGTGTGCCTCTGATTGGCTTTGAAGTCTCCCTTCCTGAGCCATGTGACCGCCTGGAGCGCCGCCACGCCTTCAAGATCTCCCAGAGTCACCTGACCCTGTACTTCAGCGCCGAGGGGGAGGAGCTGCAGCGGCGATGGATGGATGTCCTGCTGAGAGCCGGGAGGGGGGAGGAGCCTCAGATGCACCGGCCAATTGTGGAGAGTCTGGAGGAGGAGGGGGAGGAGCTATTGGCTGCAGAGGAGGGGGAGAACACGTGATTCTGTGGGACGACGAAGGATGGGGATGATAAAGATCAATCCTTATTGGAAACCATTAAAACCAGTACATATACAGCCGATATCTAGCACACACACACACACACACACACACACACACTGCATGATTCATCTTTTTTTTTTCCCTACCTGCGCTGTGACGCAGTGAGGTGGGCGGAGCTTCTTCTCCCACAGTAAATCCTCACAGGAAACACTGTGTTTTTTCTCCCCTGAGTATGGTCTTAAACACTACAGTACCCATAAGCCTCAGCCGCCGTTGCTACGGGGACACCACCACCCAGAGCTGTGACATCAGAGTTGTATCATATGAAGTGAATGTGTGAGTTTATCTGTCAGCAGTAAGAAGCTCTCTGATTGGACGTTTCCTGGAACATAAAGCACATTTTCTCAGCTACTGTCAGACGGTCTGTCGGCTGTCAGCGGTTACTGTGAGCTCCTGATTTACCTTTAAATACACATTTAAACTGTCTGAGACCAGCGAGCGTCAGAACCTGCAGGAAGGTCACAAACACAACACAGCTACACATTCAGTCCGATATCTTCATTTATCTCTGAATCGATATCAACTCCACAAACATGTTTTTTCTTATTTTACCTTTTTTAACAGCTGAGATTAAAATCTGTTTTTGTTGAGGGAGTCCTGGACAAGACGGACAGCAGCACAAACAAACGATGATGAACAGACACAAAACAAAAGATCAGAAAGTATAAAACATCCCAATGAACAAAATGCAGTACAGGCCGCACTTCCAAAGACTCCCAAAGAGCCTGTCTCCAGGTCCCTCAAAAAACATCCACAGAAATCAAATCATTAAGTTTTAAAACATTCTGCAGAATATATCTGGAACCCTTCTCCCAACATCTGCTGCAGACAGCTAATATTCGTCCTGAGACTGAAGAGACGACGGTCCAGCAGCCTACGGTCAAATATGAATACAGAGATTAGATAAAGAAACGTATTGACCTCACAGTCTGAGATCTGGACTCTGAGACTGAGACATAAACATGTAAAGACGTCAACAACAACCTTCATTAACCCCAATGAAAACATGAACGAGGATAAACACACAGAAACATGTGCTGGAGTCAATCTGGATCAGAAGCTTCACATCCCAGCCAGTCGCCCAAAATCGCCCCTTACAAGAGATTCAGCCCTGTTTTTAAAAGATAAAGTTTATTTTGAAACCTGTCAACGGGAAGTGGAGTTTAACTGTTGAACACGAAGAATAAAAAGACCCATGTGTCCCCTTTAAATGCACTTGAAAGACATTTTTAACCCCAAATTTCCCCTGAAGAAGAAAAAAAACTCCTGCTGCTTTGTGACCTCCGAACCTGCCAATCAAATCACCTGTCTGGAGGTAAACTACACTTCCCAGCAGCCTCTGCTCCGAGGCGTTCTACCTGAAGCCTCTCTGCCCTCTGCTGGTGAAGTCTGGTGCTGCAGATTTTTATAAAATCACTGGGGCAGTTCATCGCCGTCCTGCAGAAATATCAAGAATCATCGGTTTATATACTTATTATGAATATATTTATTTTAGATCTCAGAGTTCAAACTGCGTCTTCAGTTCACAAAACGTAAAACAGGGAAACTGAAGTCCGCTGATGTTTCAAGTTTACAACTTTAAGTCCAAAAAGAAACAAAAAAAGACTTTAAAATAGAAATGTTTGACTTAGTAGCCTCAGATTGTGTCTCTACAACTGATGAATTAATAAAGATAATTTAACAGTACTATTACCCTTTGACATACGAGGTTTCTGCAGGAATCTAATGATCTCTGCCCCGGATGATGATGATGATGATGATGAAGGCAAAGGTTTTTTTTTTGGTTTTTTTTTTGAGTTGGTTGTAAAAAGTTTGAGAAAGAGTTTTTTAAGATGGACGGAGACATGAAGAGGATGCAGACTGGACTGTCCCCCTTCATGTGATCAGACAGACTCGGTGCTCTCTGTGTCCTGGATGAATCCAGCAATTAGACGGAGCCGATCTGAACTGAACCCAAAAGAAAAGACTTGAGTTGTTTTTATGATGTGGTCCAGTATTTCTCTCTCTGTCTCTATAAACACCTTTTGGACAAAGTGTTTTGATAGTGAAAATATTAATATTAATATTATTATTATTGTTATTCTGATGAATCTATCTGATGCTATGATGAACTGATATTTCCGTGTTTATGAGTCTGGGTTGTGTTTGATGTTTGCTTGATGCAAGTTGATGCAAGAAGAAAACAAAGAGTAAAAATTTTGTAAATATAATTTATTCTCCTGTGACCTCCCCGGTCATGTGACTGTGTAAAGGTTAAAGGTTAATGCTCGCTGTCCCTCCACACTCTGCAGACCTCCACACAGCCAGAGCCAACCAGACGGCTGACAGCATGAAGCTCAAAGGGACAGTCTGACGTTTCAGTCAATCCTCCTGTTCTTCAGTGTGCTAAGCTTGGCTAGAAGGTTCCCCCTATAGTCTTTGTGCTAAGCTAGGCTAGCAGGTTTCCCCTGCTTTGTGCTAAGCTAGCCTATAAGTTCACGCTAAACGAGTTTTGCAGTTTCTCCCTTCTTCCAGTCTTTTATGCTAAGCTAGGCTTTACATTTCCCCTTGCTTGCAGTCTCCTAGGATAACAGTTTTCCCCTGCTTCCAGCCTTTGTCCTGAGCTAGGCCAAAAGTTTTCCCCTGCTTCCAGTCTTCAGGCTAAGCCAGGCTACTAGAAGATTCCCCTTCTTCTAGTCTTTGTGCAAAGCTTGTTTAGTAGTGTCCCCCTTCTCCCTGCCTTTGTGCTAAGCTAGGCTAGCAGTTTTCCCCCTCTTCCAGTCCTTGTGCTAAGCTAGGTTAGCAGTTTCGCCCTGCTTCCACTCTTAAGGCTAAGCTAGGCTAGCAGTTTCCCTCAGCCTCCAGTCTTTATGCTAAGCTAGGCTGACCACATCCTGGATCCACAGAGATGACACTGAAGTGAAACATGTGACTCTTGAGTTAAAACATGTTTTAAAAATGTTGAACTCTTCCTTTAACTTCAGGCCTCTGTCACATGGTGCTCAGTCTGTGTGTGGCTCTGGTTGTCACAGCGTGTGTTTGGCGTGTTCTTGGCGTGTAAAGCAGACTCCAGTGGTGTGTCGTCCTCTCCTCCCTCACTGGGAATGGAAGGAAATGGCCAGTAACTCAGCCTTATCGTTCCCATCATCACCAGTTGTCTCGATGTGGTGAAAATGTTTTCAATTTCAATCTGAGTGACTCGTGTTGAGCAGGTGTTGATTATTTTGCTTCTCGTATGAGATCTATTTTCTTTCTGTTTTCAGAGACTTTTGCAGACTGGTTCCAGTCCTGACTGGTTCTTACTGGTTCTGAGCGGTTCTGACCAGTGTGTGTTCAGTACAGTTGAACAGTGGTGTGTTGTATCAGTCCAGTGTGCACTTTTCTCTCCGTGTGCCAACGCACGTATTCACAACTATCCAGTATTCAGTAAACAGAGCCTGTGAAGTTGTCGGCTATTATATCAGATTATGTGTTTAAATATTTCTTGTTGTTACTTTTGGGATGGATATCAGTTTATATCACCAGTTACAGTCTCTTACACCAGTTTATATCCAGTTACAGTCTCCTATATCCGTCTGAGCTGGTTATAACTAGAGATGAGCATCATTAAAATATGAAGGCTACACATGAGATGTTTTTTTTGTGTGTGTGAAATGAACAGATTTCTTTAAATTATTATTCAAAATAACGCCTACTTGAAAATTTGCTCAGATGTTTGCAGAGAAGAGAGCAAGCTAGCTTTAGCCAGGAGGCTAGCTCCCAAGATGACTCACCACAACAGAGTGCATGGATGATGTTTTTTTCTGTTTGGAGGCTAACACGGACGTTAGTGTCGCCCTGTTTCCCTCGTCAAAGATCCAACGAGATTTTTCCATTGGGTTTTGGATAATTGCAAAAAATGAGCTCTGTGGCAAACAAAAGTTTGTGATACTTACAGGTTTTATTCATCAAGATAATCACAAATAAACACCACCTTTATGACTTTTGAAAGGTAAATGCAATTGCCAGAAGTAAAAAGCTAACGTTAGGCTACAAACAAACTACGTCACATGGCTTCAACGTCGCCACCACAACGAGGCTGTAAGTCCGTTTTCGGTGTGATGACGTTCTGTTGTCTCATTTAGCCACCTGCTAGCTACCTTTTCCTTTAAGACATGTATAGGCTTCAAAATTCGCGAGTGACGTATTTACTGCTGTATTTTATGTCAGAGAACAAAACATGAAAGTCTCTTCAGCTTGTGTTAACCACAGGCCTTATTTCAGACATCTAACCAAAAACACATTGACTTCACGAAGAGGAAATCAGGAGTGCTAACACGCTAACTCATTTCCGGGTTTTGGGACTCATTCCTGCACCAATCTTTATTCAGTTAACTGGGATATGTCACAGTGCAGAGGCTAATGACGCTCTAACTTACGTTTCACTAAGACTATAAGTATAATAAATATTAAAATTTGTTATTGAAAACAAACAGAGGCAATATAAGTCTATGTTAGATTTGTTTAACAAGTTTGGACTGTCATGAACATGATGTGATGAGCGCTTTATTGAGAAAACACTAAGACTCCCCACCCTCAGTTTCCCAACAAGCTAACGTTGATTACCCCATTTGCTAAACAGTTACCTGTTAGCTTGTTAGCACTGAGCTTAACCACTGGAGTTTTAATATGAAGTCAAAGCTAGTGCTAGCTAAACACTCGCTAGCAGACAAGTTTGTCCATGTTGTGTATAATGGCAGCGCTGTTGTGAATGTTAGCCACCTTACAACTTTATTTTTAGTTACGTTACACAGTAACTTAGAGTTGTGGTGTATAAAAAGAGAGGGAGTACATCAAGTACACAAACACCATAAGTCCTGGTTAGACCTGACTAGTGAAGATGCTTGAGGCTAGCAGCTACTCACAGGACTAGCTGGCCAAAAGGTTTAGCTAGCAACCTACTCGTTAACTCTCCAGCCAGTCGAGAACATTATAATTCTAGTATTTACCATTCCTTCAAGGTAGAGACAATTTTATGTTGGTCAATGCCACAAATACAAACTTAACCAAAGTTAGCGTGACACAATGACTTGCATTAATTTACTTCTCCCGGGCAAGTGAGCCTGCTGATTGTAGTTGAATTTTTTTTCTTCTTCAGTTAAATATTTTCTTCAACTTTAAGGTCACACTCATTTTAATTGTGATGTGGTGTAACATTACCCCTAATTATGTTTTTTATTTTAAGTTAGGTTCACACATGATGCGTCAATATTTCATAACAAAACCGTTTTAGAGTCATGTCGCTTCTTTATTACTTTGCATCAGTGAAAACACTCAACCTGCTCGTCTCTAGTTATAACGTCAGCAGAACCAGTTAAATCACCAGGAGAATCAAGTTTTAACTGGTTTATTTACAGCCACTTCGAACCAGTTAGAGCCGGTACCAGTCAGCTGTAAGCCAGTACAGCCAGTCAGTATCAAACTAACAGCAGATGTAGTTACCACCACAGCTGGTTAGAGCCGGTTCTAACTGGGTCTAACCAGTCAGAGCTGGTTCTGTCACACTGGACTGTTGTTCTGGTCTCATCAGTATTTTGCCTTATACACACGTTTTGAATTTTATTCAACTTTTGCCTGTGCCAAATCAGACGACTCGGTGGCTGTCAGTGTTAGTCTGTGGGTTTGTATTTATTTGTCTTTTATATCCAAACCGTTTTTATTATGTTGTTTTTTTCAACTTCCTGTTCTGATCCTGATCCTGATCCTGGTCCTGATCTGGATCCTGATATAATCTCAGTGGTTTTTCGGGTGGGTTTTATGTGTTAAATCAAACATCCATCACCTGATTGCTCCTCATCACACGGTCACAGTGTTATGGACTGTTATTGGCTGCTGTTACCATGGAGACCATCAGGATTTTCACCTCCGTTCATACTCGCAGTTTGCCGAGATGAAGCTGAAACATGAACCAAACCAAATAATGTTAGCGACATGTTCTTTACTTATCAGAGGAGGGGTGTGACTTTGGTTTGTTTGTTTGTTTGTTTTTTTGATTTGTTGTTGTTTCTTGACCCTCCCTGAAGCTCCAGATATTTTTTATATTGAAAATCCAACAATAATTTCTGTTTTACAGTTTCTGGCTGTGATGAATGGTATAATTTTGGTGGGTGGGTTTGGAATAATAATAATAATAAAACTTTATTTGTATAGCACCTTTGAAAACACAGTTACAAAGTGCTTTACAGATCAAGTGAAAATAACACAATCATCAAAATCATTGAGAAAAACATAAAACCAAAAACCTGATCTGCTTTACAGAGTGAGATAAAACAGTCAGGATAAAAGCATAAGCCAGTCGAGAACATGACATGTTTGTTTTTGTTTTGTTTTTTTAAAATCTGCAGTAAAATGAATAGAAAATATAACCATTTCAGTCTGTATGCCCCTCCCCTTAAAAATGATTTGACATGCCTCCCCCTTTTTGCACCACCCCCCTCATAAATAACGGACAGTCCCTAACTGGAAACGTCACCAGAAATGGTTAAACTGATTTAGAACCAGGAGCTCTCTCCAGGTGTAACAGCAGCATGGTTGTGTATTCTTCTTCTTCTTCTTCTTCCTGTTGTAGTTCTAGTATCTTGTTATTATTGATTATTGAGTATTGATTGATTGCAGGTTATTGGTTAGTGGCCGGCCACTGCCTTCCATCCTGTCTATGTCTGTTTCCCATCATGCCCTTCTGTAAGAAAATACAATGAGAAATGTTTATGAGGTTATAAATGAAATAAAAATGTAAAAACTGACCACATGGAGTGTGTTTGCTATTATTACATCTACTATTACTGCCACTATCACTGCTGCTGCTGCTGCTGCTGCTGCTGCTGTCTCATTCAAAAAGCCTTATTGTGATGCAGTAGAACAACATACAAATGCAGTAACAGCACCACCCAGTGTCAACACAAGAAAATACTGATCCATGATATTGTTAAAAACAGAAAAGTGATTCCAGGTGAAGGTGTGACGGATGATACAAATAATGATTTTGACATGTTTGTATTTAGAGAGGGTGAAATATAATATTGACAATGCATCAAAATGTGTGTTTTGTTTTCCTTTGATAAATTTTAAAAAAAAAGGTATGGTTACATTACTGGTGGCACAGTGGTGCAGTGGTTAGCATTATGGCCTCACAGCAAGAGGATTCCCAGGGTGTGGGAGCCCTTCTGTGTGGAGTTTGCATGTTCTCCCTGTGTCAGCGTGGGTTTCCTCCAGGTGCTCCAGCTTCCTCCCACAGTCCAAAGACATGCAGGTTAACTGGTGACTCTAAATTGTCCGTAGGTGTGAATGTGAGTGTGAATGGTTGTCTGTCTCTATGTGTCAGCACTGTGATAGTCTGGTGACCTGTCCAGGGTGAACCCTGCCTCTCACCCAGTGTCAGCTGGGATAGGCCCCACCCCCCACGACCCCCAACAGGTTAAGCCGGTACAGAAAATAACTGAATAAATTAAATTTACATTTCTGAAAATGAAAATTTATCCAGATAAGAATTACATTTATACAGACATATAAATACAGGGAAGATGGCGGCGCGTGTGCATGCAGCAGCTCAGAACTGAATTTTGTTGTATTTATTTTTTTATTTTCAGTGACAATAAAAAGGAATTGAATTGTATAAATCAAATGCATTAGACTAAATATAATGTCTCTGAATCCATAACTATATTTTCTTATAATTCTAAATACTTACTTTACATACTTTATCATATTTTCATTATATATTTAATTATATTTTTATTCATTAATCAATATTTTATTAATTTATTTTTTACTTATTAATATTTTAATGATATATATGTATAATATATATATATATATATATATATATATATATATATATATATATATATATATACATATATATATATATATATATATACACACACACACACCCCTAAATGTGCAATGTCGATTGGATGCTGTGAAATATTAAACATTCTTCACTTTATATTATATTATATTATATATGTTGTGAATCATGAAACATGGCTGTTTTCATCATATCACGACTGTTTTAATTAAATTATTCACTTTATAATTTGTGGCTGTATTTTTCTTTTCATTTTCAGCACCTCCCTCTTCTTCGGTTATTTTTGGTGTTTTCAGTTCTGCTGATGAAACGCTCTGTAAAAAGTCAGCCCCGCCCCCCGCCTCTCTGCGGCCCTCTGATTGGACAGCTCTCCTGTCAGTCTGAGCTCGGCCGATCAGTCGAGGTGGGTGACGTCACCTAGGATTTCCCCGTCCCACTCTCACTTCCCGTAACCAGAGGCTTAAGACACAAAAACAAACAAGATGGCGGCGGACTGTGATCCAGGAACAGCTGGAGCTCATTGGCTGTCAGCGAACACAGCTGCAGTCCTATTGGCTGGTTGTCTTCAGAGCAGCAGTTCATTGGTCCGAGCACTAAGACCCACCTCCTGTAGATGAGTCACACATAGAACCAGAACAGATAGAAAAACACCTGCAGGCTTTAATAAACACA
Source organism: Epinephelus moara (assembly GCF_006386435.1). NCBI lineage: Eukaryota > Metazoa > Chordata > Actinopteri > Perciformes > Serranidae > Epinephelus > Epinephelus moara. Next base: position 45,733,877 of record NC_065521.1, on the reverse strand, counting down.
TTTCATCAGCAGAATGTAGGGACTGTTCGTCACTTATGATGGGAGTGTAAGAAAGGGAGGTATGTCAAATAACATTTTTAACACTGGGGAGGGGCTTACGTTTTTGTTTTATTTTAGTTCAGGGGAGGGGTATACAAATTTAATTGGTTGTATTTTGTATTTATTTTTACCTTTGTTTGAAAGAAAAAAAAAATCACCAAACTCCATTTATTACAGCCAGAAACTGTAAAATAATAATAATAATAATAATAATAATAATAATATATATTTATTATCATGAAAATAAAATTATCATTGGATTTTTGAGTTTCTGACAGTTTTGGACACATCATGTGTTCATTTAAAACTTGGACAAAAAAAATCCAACAAAAAACAAACAAACAAAAATGATGGTTTCCAAGGATCCTTGAAAGTCTTGAAAGGCCTTTAATTAATTCATCTAGAAATACTGTAAAGTAAACTGGAATTAAAATGTTTTAAATTAATCTTTTAAAAGTCTTAAAACTGCTCAGACATAGAAGGTAAAATTTTAGGATTTTTTTTTCTGATGTTTTGTAAAAAATTTCAAAAATAATTGAATAAATGCAAACATCTTTTTTTGGCATCCTTTTAAAAAAAATAATTAAATATATATATATATATATATATATATATATATATATATATATATATATATTACTATCTTTTTAAATACATGAAATAACCAAATTCTCACATTAACGTAACCAAAAAAAGTCATATGTTGCATTACAATATATTTTAGGGTAACGCTGTACCCAACCCTCAGTAACTGATGTCGGTACATGTTTTCTTTTTCTTCAATTTTAGTTATTGTAAAATTGATTTTAAATTTGATTCCAAGAAGTAATAAAAAGTCTTAGATCTAACTCTTCTTAAACTGTAGGAGTCCTTTAAATAGTTAATTAAATCACAGTAACTGTGTGATGTTGTTGTGGATAAGTTATTTTGTTTAACTGATATTTTAAAACTAAAAATGTCTTGTTTTATTTCTTTTTTCCAGCAGTGTGTCTGATCTGTGTGGAGTATATCTATATTCACAGCCACTCTGAGCACAGTAACAGTCTGTCTGTCTGTCTGTCTGTGGTTCTGTCTGTGGTTCGGTCTGTAGTTCAGTGTCTCAGTCTCTGCCCAGGTGCTGCTGTGAGGGGGACTCGAACCTGTGACCAGGTGTTTGCCGTCATTAAATCAGAGACTGTGCCTGAAACATGCTGCTGTGATTTCACCGCGGAGACTTTGATCCTCCGGTGGCTGCTGGGAAATAAAAGCGCCTAATTCTCTCTGTTCGTTAAAACGTCTCTGTCTCTGGAGAAATGTCCGCTGTCAGCTCGGACCAGATCCCGAACCGAACCGGAGCCGAGCCGGAGCAGCAGGAGGCCGGGATCCTGCAGCCGCAGACCGTGTTCGTCATCCTGGACTCGGCTGAAACACTCAACCTGGTCCGGTGAGTCCGGAAGTTCTGGAAAGCACCGTTATTTCTGCTGCGGAGAGACCGCCACGCCAAACTCCATTCAAAAATCTGTGGTTTTACATCCACCGTGCTCATTAGTGTCAAGACACATTTAGATTAAAGTGACTTTACTCATCCGTCAGATCTGTGGTGACCTGTGATAAAAATCGGCATAAAAATATTTACAGCAAACGTTACCTTGATAATATTCCTTTGAAGTAACATCTTTACACGTTGAACCAGCGGAGTCGCTTTATTAAGTTACATTTCTTAATAAATAACCTTTTCTATGTGCTTTTGATCAGTGCCGAATGGAGCTGTGGTTCTTAACGAGGAAAAGGAAACACTTGAATCTGCTTTGTAACACCGCTAAATTAACAACGAGGAAAATTCATGTTAAATTGTATAAGTTTTGAATGAAGTTCAGCATCGCCGGCTCGAGATGCACCGGAAACTTCACGTAAGGCAGCTAGTTAAACTAGAACTGTCCAAACTGTTGATGCTGATGATGAAGATAACAGATCTGATAACAGATAGTCAGCTGTCCTAATGATGAACCTCTGTGCAGCTATCAACAGCCCACAAAGAAGCGCTGGTTCTAATTAAATGTTCAGAGTCAAAATAACAATCACCTCTGTTATTTAAGTAGAACTTTTACTAATGTGAATACGTCATGGTGTATAAAGATGTATGCCGAGTTGAAGAGTTTTCTCTAAACATTCAAAGTTTATTAAAGTCTTGTTTTAGACGTCAGTTAAATTCATCTGAGAGACAAGTGAACTTTAAATGGCCGAAGTTCTGAATGAGGTTTGGCGTGAGGTGCTCTTCAGGTACCTAAAAGCTTAAAAGTTCAAATGTATAAGTTTGTGGTGTTAAAGTGCTGAGTGTGTGTTATAGTGATGATGATGATGATGATGATGATGATGATGAGGGCAACCCATCAGAGACTTGTGTCTTACAGGTTGTTGTTGTTCTGTCTGACCTTTGACCTCTGATCCTCTTTGCCTTCTGGTATAATGAGTCATCCAACGTTAACACACACACACACACACACACACACACACACACACTAGCTGGTCTTCTCATGGATTTTCCCAGAGAGACAAACAGGCAGAGTGACAGGCCCAGTCTAGTCTGTGGTGTGCCCCCCTCCTCCTCCTCAGTCCCACCACCACACCCTCCTCTGCCACACACACACACACACACACACACACACACACATAACTTGTGTGGGCGGTGAGACAGAAGGCAAAAGTAAAAACAAGCAGGAGGAGACGTCTATCTGCTCCATGTTTATGTTCAACAGACTGTTTAAAGAGGAGGAGGAGGAGGAGGAGGAGGAGGAGAGATGAAGAGTGTTTCAGTCTCAGGTCGCTGCTAAGCTTGTTGACGAGGAAGATTTGAGGTGAATTGATGAAGATGATAAAGGTGATGAAGAGCAGTGTTGTGTTCAGTGTGTTTCTGCTCTGTCAGAAGTTTTTCTCTCAAACTCTTTCCAGATGTTCTCAAATGTTTTTCAGTTCTTTTCAGCTCCTGCTCCTCCTCTGCTCCTCCTCCTCTGCTCCTCCTCCTCTGCTCCTCCTGCTCTGCTCCTCCTCCTCTGCTCCTCCTCTGCTCCTCCTGCTCTGCTCCTCCTGCTCTGCTCCTACTCCTCTGCTCCTCCTCTGCTCCTCCTGCTCTGCTCCTACTCCTCTGCTCATTCATCCATTCTGTTGCTGGAAACTAACATGGAGTTTAAACAGGACCCATTAAAATACATCATCACATTTGGACTGAGAGGAAAAACACTGTGATAAAATATTCGACCGTACGTGCGGCTCAACGATTTGGCTAAACGCATTTTTGCGATTGTTGGTTTACAGTAACTTTACTGACTGCTGCATCGTCCTGCTCATGATGTCACTCAGTCCGTTTCCATGACGTCAGAGGAAATGGATTTATTGTGTCAGTCTTTATAAATCCCTGTAAACATGTCAGTGTGAGTGAAATGGTCCTGCAGTGAATTTGTCACAGTGGGACTAACACACCCAGATCATGTGACTCCTGCATGTATACAGTCAATCAGACCCAAACTGGCCGAGGCACTCTGAGCATGCTCCACAGTTTCCGCCCCGGTCTTTGACCCGGAAGTCCAATAGCATTAAATGTGTAAGAGAAGAAGAAGCCGGTAACAACATGGAGAAATCTACATCCAGAGCCGTGACTTTTTGGACGGACCAAATGTACAGAGTTGTAAAGTTGTCCACCATGGTACCAGTTAGCTGCTAGCTAACCGTAGCTAACTTAAGTTGTCCACCATGGTACCAGTTAGCTGCTAGCTAACCGTAGCTAACTTGTTTGTCCATTGTTTAGTCTGTGACGTAATAGGTCAACAGGAAAAAGGTCCAATAGAGACAGAGCGCAGCGCGTCATAATCTGAAAGCCACGCCCCCAAAGGGGAAACGAGGCCCGCTTTCCCCTCCGCTTCTTTACACGTTCGCTGTCATTCTGCCTCCGCAGCCGCACCTTCAAGCCTCCACAACCAGTGGTCGAATTGAGGGGGGATGAGGGGGGATGCCATCCTCTTTGTTAGAAAATTGACCAAAAAGCATCCCCCTTGTTAATCTAGAATCTGTGTGTGCAGGTACGGACGTAATTTGAGGGTGGGACACAGGGGACATGTCCCCCGCACTTCCCGTATCTGTGCCCTCTGTCCCCCGCACTTTTTACAGACGTGACAACCGTTCAATTCGTTTTTAACATGTGTTAATGTGTTTTTCCGAGCCGTCTTTAAACGCACCATGAGTAGACGGCGCCAGGCGCATACACCTGCTGTCATGTTGTGATCAGAATCACTCGCACACAGACGAGAGGTGGGCTGCTGACTGAGCAGTGCTGCTGTGCTAGCTATGTTCAGCAAACCAGCCAGCAAGAAGCAAAAACCCTTGCACAGTTTCTTCCAAACAAACCCTGTAAGTTGAGTGATGCTGTTGCATGTAGATAATGTTAGCTAAATGATGACTAATTAATAGATGCCAATATATCAAGTTAAGCTAGTTAACAAGAACACTAATGTTATTGTTAACTATGTTAAATACCTTGCTAGCTAGTTTCATGCTAGGAATAAACCCACTCCTCCTTAATAAGAACTTGTGCTCACTATTGCTTTGCACATATTCTTTAATCTTTATTGCCACAATATAAAGAGCAGGGTCAGGGAGGAGACAGTGGACCAGAGGCCAGCAAGGATGATCATGCAGGGTTCTCACAGGTGAGGAGAGATTATAACTGGCTGACAGAAAATATCTAGAGCACAAAAGTGACTGTGCGATTAATTTCCACAGCTATGTCACCACTACTATTCTTAATTCTATTTATTATTTTGCTTTGCACATTTATTATCTATATTATTGCAATAGATAGACGAGGGACAGGGAGAAACCAGGCAGGTATCAGGACAGGGACCTGACAGCAGCACCAATTATCAGCCCAAGGCTTCACAGGTAAGGAGAAATTATAACTGGCTAAGGAAATGTCTATAGGATAAGAATGACTCAAGATTAATTTTAGGGATGCACCGAAATGAAAAATTGTGGCCGAAGCCGAAGCCGAATAATATTAAACGCTTGGCCGAATACCGAGTACCGAACATCACATATCATTGTTTAGTTTTTCATTATTTTTTGCAGATGAACCCCCTCCAGATTAGTGTTGTCACGGTACCAAAATTGGATCCCACTGTACGATACCAGTGAAAATATCATGGTTCTGAGTAGTATCAGGATACCACAGCGAAAATGAGGCCGATGTGCCTTTTGTCATTTATAAAAAGATAAATCACTTTTCTATAATACATCAATGATATTTTAATGGAATAAATTACTTATTGACTTATTCATACTTCAAAAACAACATCAGTAAGTGATTAACATAGGGGGGATCAAAATAAAATAAATAAATAAAATAAAAATCAACCAGCCACCCTCCTCCCCTGACAAGTAAAGAACAGTCCCTACATAAGTAAAGAACAGTCCCTAAAGTGCGGTGAGGTTTGTGGGCCGTGAACGGCTCGTTTCTCCTCTGACACGTCACATACCTGTGTTCGGCTGGCTCGGCTGTTCAGGTACTTCTGGGCAGTCATGACGCCAAGAAGAGGATATTATTGGAACCGACTTCTCCGTCGCCGGTAAGCCGATGGCCGCCGTATTTGATAGGAACACATTACTGTCTGTGTCTGTGACCCCCGTTCAACCCACAACCGGTGGGATTCGCGTTTCGTTTCTGCTGCTGGTTGAAATCTGTAGGCTGCTCGCACAGCGTGCTGAATGATTTAAGCCTATTTTGCCGACATTTTACTCCGCCGGTCACGCCAAGCTGTTTGATTGCGTTATCAAAACACGCTGCTATTATTCGGCCTTGCTTTTAACTTATTCCACCGAATACCGAATGTGTGTTTTTTTGCAATATTCGGCCGAATATATTCGGTTACCGAATATTCGGTGCATCCCTAATTAATTTTCACGGCTATTTCAGAACTACTCTTATTTATACTCTAAAATGTTTTTTGTCTGTATTGCAATAGCAATACTACTGCATTATTTGTGTTTTAAAGGCAGCAGGTATAGGTCATGCCATTTTTCTTTATCTTGATTAATTTTGCACATCTGTGCTGTCATATGTGATTATGTGTGCACGCAAAAAAATCAAAGCTACATTGCATCCCCCTTGTTAAAAATTAACAATTCAACCACTGTCCACAACTGAATTATTAGCTAGCTAGCTAACATTATTAGCTATAGCTAGCTAATAATTAGCTAATAATAAGATGGCAAAGGATTATTTTAGCACGCTATGCCTACCAGAGAGGCAACAGTATATTGATAAGCTTAATGTTGCCGGTCTACCTCAGTGTCCCTTCTCCTTACCTTGCTCGTCTTGGAATAAACATGATGTGGAGATTCTTTTTTAAGAAGATGAGCATTTGGGCATGCTCAGCCGTCAGCCTGCTCCTGCTACCGTCACATGTTGTTGTTTTGAGACATGCCTCTACATGCTGGTAGATTGACAGAAGTGCTAGAGCGGACCGCTGGAATGGACTGCTTGAATCGCGGAGCGCTGGGCACAATTATAACACAAGCTGCATTCATACTGTCAGTGCTTTAGCTTAACATACATAAATACAGTTAACTGTTACTGCTTTAGCTTAACATACATAAATACAGTTAACTGTTACTCTAACACCACTTTTGTCTTCTACAAGGTTCCTTTTTCTGCTCGGCAGCTGATAAAAGCTGAGCTCTGGGTTTTTATGGGCCGTGCAGCCCACCACACAGCAACTTTTAGGCATTTGGACTGAGGGAAAACTCAACAGGCTGGAAACGGCGGGGGAAAGTGTGAGGGGAAAGCGGGCCTCGTTTCCCCTTTGGACCAGTATACCAGTATACTGGTCTGTATACTGAAACACATCTGTACACTGAAACACATCTGTACACTGAAACACATCGTGAACAGTGTCCATTTAGTTTCAAAGACCAAACCCTCGGCGTACGGTGTGACGCAGTAGCGGTCACAAAGACCTTTGTCCTTCTGGGTCACACAGCTGATGACAACAGTGACCCTCCTACCTTTACACCTGAGCATGAGAACATCACAGCGACACCTTGTGTTCCAAACACTGAACTGCAGCTTAAACCCTGGATTATTTCACAAACATATTTGGCTACTACAAACTCCTCTGAATACAGACAGGAAGGTTTCTGTTGACAACTGGAAAAAGTATCTCTGATGTTTTTAAAAACACAGTGTCTGGATGTTTTAAGGTGCGAGATGATATAAACAATTGTAGATTCCAGATGACCTGCTGCATGTTTTATTCTGAAGGCTCTTTCCTGAAGTTTAATTACAGGGTCTAGATTTGTTTTGTAAGCATTTCCCCAAATGTCAGCACAATAGGACATATATGACATTACAAGTGAACAATACAATATATACAAACATCTCTGTTCTGCTACTGTTTCACTTATTGGATCTTAACGATGAGGTAATAACTGACAGCAGTATATGAGACAGTAGAGGAGCAGAGGCCTGTGAACAGAGAGAGACGGGTTTTACCTGCAGGGCCTCTGCTCTGATCACCTGATCACCTGTCGGCTCTGAGCTCCGCCCCCATCACTGTCCTGTCTTCCTCTAATAACATGTCTCCATCCAAACATGTTTGTGTGAATTATGTGATTATAAACCTCAGCTGTCGAACACAGACTCTGTCATCAATCAGGAGGGTCTGTATCAACGCCTCTCTGTCGTCATGTTGACGCCTCTCTGTCGTCGTGTAGCTTCAGTGGAACATGAGCTCAAACCTGTCCAACAGAAGAAGTTCCCTTTAAAGCTCTTTGATATCAAAGAGTCGGTTAAAGAGTCAGAAGTGAAAGTGGTTAAAATGTGAGTCACAATGTAACACAGAGAAACCAGTCTCGGCGTCAGGTTTCTTCTTCTTCTTCTGCTTTAATGGCACCAACCACCTTTGTCTCTATATCTCACTAATATTCACACAACAGGATTTAAACTAAACTGCAGTCAGGTTTCAGTTTTAACATTTTCTTTAAACTGTTAAAATCTGAGCAACATTTGATGAAAACTTAACTGAAAAAAATGTATCGCGAAACATCCCGCTTCAGAGACGGGGAGCCGCCGTTTTAGAGGAGAAGTATACTTGCTGCAGACAGACGCATCATGGCTGCCATGTGTATTTTGCAGTCGTTTGGCACGTAGGCCGCTCACTTTGATGCGAAGTAACGTGACGCGTGCACGAGATGCAATATTGACATGAACACTAGAGGCGCTCGTGTGAAGTAGACCTCTAGAGACCGTGAACGTGAGGTCGGAGGTCATCACAGTGGCAGACAATAGTTTTGAAGAAAGGCTGTCGGACCTTGACCGCAAATTATAATCTCCTCTTCATCGAGAGTATCCATGTTTGTGTATAGCCTACTACATCCGGAAATACAGTCACCGCCTTCTTTGCTTTTGGCGACCTCTGTGTCTGAGTGCTGTGGTCTGCCCCTAGTGGAGACCACCAGTATCAGGCGTTTTGGCTGCGTCGACGAACGACCGTGCTGCAGCAAGTATACACACAGGCGCAGCACACTAAGCATACGTTTGGCCAGGCAGCCAGTATACTTGTGGCCTTAGACGTGTACATGCACAAATACCAGACCCTCAGTTTATGTTGTACAGACAGAGATCTCTAAATATATCTTTCAGATTGTTGTTGTAAAAATAACATTAGCCTTGCGTTCACAATTGTTTGTTTAAAGTAGTGAAAAAAGTACTTTTCTACTAGCCAGCGCACTAGCTCGCTAGCTAACGCTCTCTGTTTGTTTGTTAGCTCCTTAGTCATGGATCATCACAGAATATATCAACTTTCACCACTCTTCATTTTAGGAGGGCCATCGCAAGAAAACGTGTTCTTTGTTCAGATGATCAAACACACAATGGATCATAGATGTTTGTTTCTGGCTGCAGTGTTAGCTCACTGAAAAGTTTTGTATTTCCACTTTAACATGTTGATTAAAAACGTTGCTGCCTGTTGATACTTTGACTTGGATCAGTGCTAAAACGGATGATCCAGAGGAACACGTCCACCCGTCCGGAGGACAGCAGCACGAAACCCCCGGGGAAAAATGTGACAAGCGTCCTGACTCTGAGCTCCTAAACAGCCTCCATCAAACCACTGACCCAGACTGTGATTTGCTCCTCCGCTAGAAGAACCAGAGGGAAGGCAGGATGTGGGCGGGGTCTGTCGGCTTTCCTCCAGTGACCACACACCTGTCGTGGAGCTGTGGACTTTGTCATGTTTTTCCTGGGGGTTTCATGTCCCTACCCTCCGGACAGACGGACTGTCCATTCTGACATTAACCATCAGCAGAGCATCAACAGACAGCAGCAACATTTTAAAGTGGAAATAAACAACTTTTCAGCTAACGTAGCTAGCGTGCTACCATCTGTCTGAGCAAGGGGGTGATGTTGCTTTGGTCTGTGAAGGTTTCACCCAGTTCTGTCTCTTAGTCTCACCTCTTGTCTGGTGACTGTTTGCTGCTTAAAACAGAGTTACCACATGTAGAGGTGTAAATCCTCACCTGTGACACGGGCCAATGAGACGTCATCAGTCGTCGTCGATGGTGTTTGTGTGAACACGTGTAGATGGCAGTAATGGTATAATTATGATAACATTTCTCATTTGTCTGATGGAGATAAACAGAACACACACACAACAAAGACGCTCCTGATTCCTTCACAACTTTAGTTTCAGCCTCGATCAAAGAGTTCATCAACTAAAAAAGAACTCTGCTTCATCACCACGCCGCTAACAGAGCTCTGTAGGCTAACGTTAGCAACCCGTGCTCCTGCCGCTCTGTGCTGATATCAGAGGAGAGCTAACAAGTGCTGAAACAACACTGCTCGACTTTGGTTAAATTTTGGGCCTTATAAGTCGTCTCTGTGTGACATGGAAACATGTCAAAACTGTTGTTGAATACAGAACATTTTTTATAGTGGAGGAGGAGGAGGAGGAGGAGGAGGAGGAGGAGGAGGAGGTTTGTCTGCAGCTCCATGTGGAGGATTAGAGGAAGTGACTCAGCAGAAACACACACACACACACACACACACACACACACAGGAAGTGGGATTGAAAGCAGTCAAACTGCTGACAGATGTTGTTCCTCCACATTCTTCTTCTTCTGTGGTGTCCAGAATTCAAATATTTCCATCAGTGGACAGTTTGAGACGTCAGACATTATATGTAGATCTGTCTGTCTCTCAGCCTGTCCTCCTGTCTGTCTCTCAGCCTGTCCTCCTGTCTCTCTCTGTCTGTCTGTCTGTCTGTCTGTCTGTCTGTTTGTCTGTCCCTCTGTCAGGTAGAAACTGAGCTTGTACAAGCTGTAGTTGTGTGTCAGTGTGGTGACAGCAGCTCCTGGTGGACATTAGAGGAAGTGCAGTGAGACACAGAGAAGCAGCTGATTGGTTCATTCGGTCTGTCTGTCTGTCCGTCAGGGTGGAGTCCGGTATCGTCGCTGACATCGAGGTCGACAGTTTGCTGCCGTCAGACTGCGACACCTTCTACCAGATCAAGAGTCAGCCAATCAGCATCAGGTATCACACAGCTCTGACCTCTGACCTCCTGTGACCCTCATGTGAAATATATAAACTGACCAATGAATGAAAAGTTATTAATAAATGTTTTCAGATGATGTCATGTGATGAGAGATGATGTCACAGATTTCAGTTGAGGTCATCAACTTCATTAACAGGAAGCTCTGTCTCTCTCTTCAGTTCATCAGCAGGAGCTTCCTCTTCTTCTTCATCTTCATCCTCACTGCCGTCAGCCATGTCGTCAAGGTAACACACACAAACAACAACACACACAAAAAGTAAAGTACAGGTCCCTCTGTCTCTGTCCGCCCTGCATGGGGCGCTGTGCTCCTCCTGCCTGATCTCACTCAGAAACACTGGTGATAATCGGCACCTCCTCCTCTCCTCTCCTCTCCTCTCCTCTCCTCTCCTCATGTGTTCTCCTCCTGCAGGGTTTTGATGCGTCAGGATCTGATGCGTCAGCAGGCTCTGGAGGAGGAGCAGAAGGAGGCTCAGCAGCAGCTCCTCCGCTCGACTGATGCATCCACCCCCATCTCTGTCTCTGTGTCCTCCTCCTGTGGACCTCCTGCTCAGGTCCCTGTGGAGGTGCTCAAGGTATGAGGAGGAAGAGGAGGAGGAGGAGGAGAAGTAGTTTAGATTTCTGCGAGGAAATAAGTGAAGATGTGTTTGTTTGTTTGTTTGTTTTCATGTTTCTTTAAAAACTTTATTCAATAAACCAAATTGTTAAAAATGAGCGACAGTGTTCATGAGAACACAAGTCATATGTCCCAAACAGTGGCTCCTACATTTCCCATGATGCACCTGTACAGAACAGTGAACCTCTGCCTGTGTCTCTCAGGTGCAGACTCACCTGGAGAACCCCACCAGGTATCACATCCAGCAGGCTCAGAGGCAGCAGGTGCGTCAGTATCTCTCCACCGCCAAGACAGCCAATCAGGAGCCAGCTGGACCGTCACTAAGCCACTCCCCCCATCTGGGCTCCGCCCCCAAACTACAGCTAGCTGACATCAGCCACAAAAAGGAGGTGAATACATATAAACTGCATACACACACACAAGACACACACACATAGATACTTAGCTGTGTATAAACAGGAGTAAACACACAGTAAACCTTCAGCAGTTAACGTGTTCACACTGAGATGTAACCTCATGAACACTGACCGTCCAAATCAACAAATCACAGCAGGTAACATTTGACGGACAGGTGCCTCAGCCACTCACTTGGACAGATGTAGGAGGTCACATGACCACGTATGACATCAGTCAACGTTACTATCAGATATTATCTTGTTGTTGACTCGTAGTTAAAGGTCGTCGGTGACTTTCTGCTGTCTGATCTGTGATTGGTTCTTTCAGATGGAAGAGACGGTCATCGATGACATCATCAGCCTGGAATCCAGCCTTAATGACGAGTTTCTGACGCTGATCGACTCTGGACTGCAGCTCGCCAACACGGTAAGAATACACCCAGGAAACACCCCGAAAACATCAAGAAAACATTCAGAAAACATTAAGGGAACATTCAGGAAACATTTAGGAAACATTCAGAAAACATTTAGGAAACATTCAGAAGACATTAAGGGAACATTCAGAAAACATTTAGGAAACATTCAGAAGACATTAAGGGAACATTCAGAAAACATTTTGGAAACATTCAGAAAACATTTTGGAAACATTCAGAAAACATTAAGGGAACATTCAGAAAACATTTTGGAAACATACAGAAAACATTAAGGGAACATCTAGAAAACATTTAGGAAACATCCAGAAAACATTCAGGAAACATTCAGAAAACATTAAGGGAACATCTAGAAAACATTTAGGAAACATCCAGAAAACATTTAGGAAACATTCAGAAAACATTAAGGGAACATCTAGAAAACATTCAGAAAACATTCAGGAAACATTCAGAAAACATTAAGGGAACATCCAGAAAACATTTAGGAAACATTCAGGAAACATTCCAAAAACATTAAGGGAACATCTAGAAAACATTCAGAAAACATTAAGGGAACATCAAACATTAAGGGAACATCTAGAAAACATTCAGAAAACATTAAGGGAACATCTAGAAAACATTCAGGAAACATCAGAAAACATTCAGGAAACATTCAGAAAACATTAAGGGAACATCCAGAAAACATTTAGGAAACATTCAGGAAACATCCAGAAAACATTCTGAAAACATAAAGAAAACATTCAGGAAACATTCAGAAAACATTAAGGGAACATCTAGAAAACATTTAGGAAACATTTAGGGAACATACAAAAAACATCCAGGAAACATAAACAAAACATCCAGGGAACGTCCACTAAACATTCGGAAAAACATACAGAAAACTTCTAGGAAACATTCAGAAAACATTTAGAAAACATCCAGGAAACATTCAGAAAACACTAAAGGAACATCCAGAAAACATTCAGGAAACATCCAGAAAACATTCTAAAAACATAAAGAAAACATTCAGGAAACATTCAGAAAACACTAAAGGAACATCCAGAAAACATTCAGGAAACATCCAGAAAACATTCAGAAAACACTAAAGGAACATCCAGAAAACATTCAGGAAACATTCAGAAAACATTAAGGGAACATCTAGAAAACATTTAGGAAACATCCAGAAAACATTTAGGGAACATACAAAAAACATCCAGGAAACATAAACAAAACATCCAGGGAACGTCCACTAAACATTCGGAAAAACATACAGAAAACTTCCAGGAAACATTCAGAAAACATTTAGGAAACATTCAGAAAACATCCAGGAAACATTCAGAAAACACTAAAGGAACGTCCACTAAACATCCAGAAAACATACAGAAAACTTCCAGGAAACATTCAGAAAACATTATGGGAACATCTAGAAAACATTTAGGGAACATAAAAAACATCCAGGAAACATAAAAAAAACATTAAGGGAACATCCTGAAAATATTAAGGGAACATCCTGAAAACATTTAGGGAACATAAAAAAAAAATCTAGGAAACATAAAGAAATTATCCAAGGAGCATCGAGACAACATACAGGAATCATCCAGGGAACAAACAGAAAATATCAGGGAAACACTGACAAAACATTTAGAAAACATACAAGAAACATCTAGAAAACATCCAGCGTACAGTCCATAGTTCAAACTGAGCTCCACCTCAACCAACAACATTTCACATGAACGTAGGAGTCAGAATCATCCAATCAGATCACAGATAAACGTAGTACAGTCATTTTAATATTTTAACTGATGTTACTGATCATACTTAACATATTTTAACTGAAGGAACATTTTCAGTGCAGGATCCTTACTGTAACAGAGTATTTTTACTCTGTGGTTTCAGAACTTTTAAAGCAGAGTACTCCCTCCACCCTGCGCTGTGTCTTTGGTCATCGTCTTTATTTAATGAACTGATTCAACAGAACAAAATGTCGGACACAAAACTTCTGCAGCGTCTAAATAATATCACTTCAGTTTTCCATACTTCCTCGTTTCTGCTGCAGCAGCAGCAATGGGTGGAGTCAGTGTGTGTGTGTGTGTGTGTGTGTGTGTGTGTGAGGCAGATAATAAGCTCTCTGGGAGGTTTTTTGTTTCTTTCTTTAAGAGACGTTTCCTCATTGTTCAACAGTCGTCCGAACAGAAAGAGGAAGAGCAGCACTGTGTGTGTGTGTGTGTGTGTGTGTGTTACTGTGTGTTACTGTGTGTGTGTTGGTGTGTATATGTCCATACATGTTGAGGTGTTTGTGTGAACTCAGGAAAGATGAGGATTTTGGTTTTGCTGCCGGATCATGAGAAGAGGAAGATTAAATCGGAGGTAAAGAGTTTTTCTTGTTGTTTCAGGCCAGTTTGAGAGTTTGACCTCTGATCAGCTCCGTCTTCCTGCTGCTGCTGTCAGTCAGTCAGTCAGTCAGCGACGACAGAGACTGTGTGAAGTTAAAGTACTGAAGTATCAGCAGGATGCACTAAAAGTATCCAAAGTTAAAGTACTCATTGAACAGATTATTATTACAGATGTATAAACACAGAAGCAGCATTTTAAAGTTGAATCTACAGCAGCTGATTTTTCATTCATTCAGTTCTGATGTGAAAATAATACGTGTTGATTTATGTCTCTGCTCAGATCAGTTAAACTGCACGATGATCAAAGTACCCATATACCCAATATTTTTATATATACGTATTCATATTCACAGAACGTTTATATACATGCAATCTTGATATACAAGGCAATATTTCTATATACACAATATTGATAGGATTGACAGGCAAAACTTATACATGCAATATTTATATATACATGCAACACATAACATTTATATATACACACAGTTTGTTCACTGAGCAGAGCTCAAAGTATCAACACTAATAACTGTCTGTGATACATCTCTGAGCATTCAGACAGAATTTGGTTGGAAGAGTTTCTTGTCAGAACTGTTCAGTGTGATCGTTGGAGGTCACATGAATAATGTAGATCAGTGACTGATATTCAGATTCATGTTCTGATCTCTCGACGAGCAGACGGCGGCTCAGGAGACGAGCTGAAACAGTATATTTTTAATCAGAGGTTCAGCTGCAAAGTAAAGAAGAGACACACTGAGTGAGAGGAGTCAAACACCTGATGAAGAGCGTTCGTCACAGAGCTGAGAAATACATGGATATTATATCAGTGTGGTTATATGAGTCTGTATCAATACCAAGGTAACCGCCCTTCATTCAGACTGTGTTCATCCTTCAGTGTTACAGAAAGTGGTGTGACCTCTGACCTCTCTGCAGCAGCTCAGCTGATCACACACATTCACACCAAAACTCGCCTGTGCGTGCGTGTGTTATCCTGGTATGCAGTGTTTATCAGCAGCAGAGAGCGCAGGAGGTCATCCTGCAGCCAATCACAGCGCAGGATGCTCTGGATATTCTCAACCTCTGATTGGTCACTTTCCCTGTCAGCCTCTGACTCTGTGCTGTGATTGGTCCATTGCAGCTGCCGGTGTCAGGGAACATGCTGGATGTGTATGGCGGCAATGGGAGGATGGCCACGCCCACCATCACCGTTAGCAACAGTTGCCCTGCGGACCTGCACGCTGTCAAGAAGGAGCTGAGCGGTGGGTGTCACACACATACTTCATTAACATAATTAATGTTCTCTCAACCTGATTGGACAAGAAGATTATCATGTTAACAAGTAACAGAGCTGACTGCTGATTGGTTTAGACAACTGTGATGTCAGAGCTTTGTTTCCCTTTTTTCTGTTGGAAATCAGTTCTTCAGTTTGATGAGTCAACATCACCACTTCCTGTGGACACACACACACATACACACACACACAGTCACACACACGTCGTATTTTCCCACATCATCAGTTCCCACTTCCTGTTCAGACAACATGAGCTCAGGAACACTTTGTGCTGCTTCAGCTGAAAAAAACTGTTTGACAGTTTGAAGCTTCTGTGACTGAACGTCTTCTTTAAAAACCTCAAAACGTCAGTTTACATTTAACGTAATGTTAATGTAACATTTTGTCACATATAAGTAACATTACGGTAACGTCATAGTAACATAAATGTAACATTAGGGGCCGCACACATGCCGCATTTTTTGTGCCATCAAATTTGTTGTTTTTGACGTAGACATGCGGCAGAGGGACGCTGCAGCATGCACGCGTTCCTGAGCGCCTGTTTTTTCAGGGCGCGGCAGCTGCACCTTGAGATAAAACAAATTCAACATTTGGAAGGCAGCAGCGCCCAACACATGTCATGTGATGAGGACCAACCAATCACAGCCGACAGATATCTTTCTCTTCTTCTGTGAATATTCAGTCTGATAAACACAGAGACGTTGATCATGTTAGTGCAGGGCTACCCAGAGCTTTACATCTGTCCCACAGACGATAGGCCTACACACTTATAAACAGCTCCTGGAAGGAGATCAGCTCTGACCTCAGGATTTCAGGTACATAGGCTATATGATGCTTGTTAAGATTGCTTAGCAACCTCAGACGCAACCTGCCGTCGTACTCTTGAAAGCTGGCACAGAAGTAGCGCCCAGCGCCCGACCTTGTGTTTTCCAGGCGGTTTAAGACGCAGCATGTGTGCAGCCCCTGATGCATCTGTCAACATATTTTTAGTCTTTAATGTTCTGACAGAGGCAGATTGTGATGTTTCAAATTAAAATACAAAGCATTATAGGTCTTTCTTCTGTTTGGAAACAGTGCTTTGATAAATGCATCCCACCTACCAGAGCTCTCAGCTGATGACATGGTCTTCATCAGTGGATGGAGTGTGTGTAACTGTTATCTCTATATGCACACATTCTCTGAATGTGAACGTTTGAAGGTTGAACACATTTCTGCACAACGTGTCCCTTCTTAACACTGCACAGATCTTTATTCAGATACGTTGGAGAGATATTATTGTCATTTTCTTTTATATTAATGTTTCTTGATTTTTGTAATACCTGCTCTTATTGTTAATTTCCTTTAAATGTGTTTTACACCAAAACAGCAAAGCTAATTCCTGTATGTGAAAAATACTCATGAAATGTTTGTAAAATGTTTGTGTTGTAGAGTCAGAGACCAAAGCGCTGATCAAAGAGAGACAGAAGAAAGACAACCACAACCTCAGTGAGTACTGCAGTGTTACTGCACTATGAGGACACCGAGGACAATGAGGACATTTTGAACAGCAGCTGATGATTGATTCTGTTTAGTTATATCATGATACTAATAATAATATTGATTCTGTGTGTTTCAGTCGAGAGGAGGAGGAGGTTCAACATCAACGACCGGATCAAAGAACTCGGAGCTCTGATCCCCAAATCCAGCGACCCGTCAGTAAACGCACCACAGCCTCACACTCTGCTGTAGTACTAACTTAAAAAGAGATGTTTCATTAAATGCTGCAACAAACAGTGAATCAGAAGTGTTTGGAAATCACTTACAAAGATTCAGTGATTTCAGACATCATCACCTCGTTGTGCTCGTTAGTGCTGTGTGTTAACGAGGCGCTGCCTGTGATTGGTTACTCAGGGAGTCGAGGTGGAACAAAGGAACCATCCTGAAGGCGTCAGTGGATTACATCCGAAAACTGCAGAAGGAACAACAGCGAACTCGAGAGATGGAGGAGAGACAGAGGAGGCTGGAGAACACCAACCACTCCCTGCTGCTCCGCATACAGGTGAGGAGGGGGAGGAGACAACACCAACCATCCCCTGCTGCTCCGCTGTGACATCACAGTTAGTCATGTGATAGAACCAATCAGTACTGACTTCCTGTCTGTGTTTCAGGAGTTGGAGCTTCAGGCTCGTCTCAACGGCCTCTCTTCCTCCACCTCCACCTCCTCTCTGGACCCCCAGGCTTTGCTCGCCCCCCAGCTGCCTCACCCCTTCTCCTCCTCCCCCTCCTCCCCTCTGGTGACCCCCTCCTTGGGTCTGGACGCCCTGAGCTTCGTGGATCTGGATGAGCCTCAGGGAGCCTCCACCGTCTTCTCCCCGGACCTGATGTCCGATGTGGGGCTGACGGAGCTCCACGGCCTCGGGGACATCCTGATGGAGGAGGGGGGAGGAGGCGTGACCTCCGACCCCCTGCTGTCCTGCGGAGCCTCGAAGACCAGCAGCAGGAGGAGCAGCTTCAGCATGGACGAGGACCTCTGATGACATCATCACACACGCTTGGATCCTATTGGCCAGAGCTTTATTTCAGTCACGCACAAAGGTGATGTCACAGGGAACAACTGTGTCCTCCATAGTAACCATGGCAACCACTGTGAGTCTACAGTGTTACCATGTCAACCAGTGTCCTCTAGAGTAACCATGGTAACCACTGTGAGTCTTCATGGTGCTTCTCAAAGTCAAGGATGCTTCCTTGGTAGGACGGGTCCTTCCAAGTCGGGTCCTACAGAGGCTAGGCAAGACTCTTTCCGAGGATTCAGTGAACACAGGTGTGTCTCACTGAAGAGGCCCTGCCTTCAATTTTGGAAATTGTGCACAAAGAATTGTGGGTACTTAATGCCCGCCGAGGATACACACATGCGTCCATGAAAATTTCCTGAGGGAAGGACTCTGTCCTTGATAGAGTTCAAAGGATCATTGACACTGGAACAGTCCTTTGGCGGGATTTGATGACGTAACCTTTTTGAAATCAGCTGTTTCAGGATCCTTCCTCGACTTTGAGAAGCACCATCTACAGTGTTACCATGGTAACCACTGTGAGTCCCACCGTGGTACTTCTGAAAGTCAAGGGTGCTTCCTTGGTAGGACAGATCCTTCCAGGTCCGGTCCCACAGAGATTAAGCAAGACTCAATCCTAGGATTCGGTGAACACACATTGGAACAGGCCAGCGAGTGTAGCCAGGTGTGTGGCACTGAAGAGGCCCCGCCCTCAATTTTGGGAAATCATACACAAAGAACTGTGGGTACTTCATGCTGTAAGGATACACTCATGCATCCTTCAAATTCTCTGAAGGAAGGAGTCGGTCGGTCCTCGGTAGAATTCGACGGGTCCTTGACATTGGAACAATCCTTATTGACTTTGAGAAGCACCATCTACAGTGTTACCAGGTCAACCTGTGTCCTCCAGAGTAACCATAGTAACCGCTGTGTCTCGGAGTGTGATGACAGTGTGGTCTCATCTTAATAGCAGACCAGCCGATTGGCTGATAAAGAACAAGTCTCAGCTGATTGGTTGGCAGAGACATTTTTTATTAGATTAATAGAAATGATGAGACACTAATCAGAAGTTTTGGATTATTGTCTCATGATCTCATCTTAGTAACATGAACATCATCATCTCAGTTTATCTGATAATTTGGACGATTACCCCGTTTCTTCTCTTTCTGTCTGTGATGAACTTCCTCACAAAAAGTTTTGTCTTTTTATCCACCTTATTCCTAAAGGGGGCACTGCTGTAGAAATGATTATAGGTGGAGGTGTAGTGGAGGTATACACAGGTATGTGGGGTATGCCCACCGCCTTTTCTGTCTGTTTACAGTATACCCACCTATCAGCCCAAAAGCCACTGGAATATATAGGAGAGTAAACGCACTTCCTCTTCTGTAACCCACCCATCTACTAAGTAGTACATGAACCTCATTATTAACTACCGCTACTCCACTGATTATGAGTGCAACTTCCAGTGATACAGCAGAAGTAGTAGAATTAAGGGGTGGGTGAAAATTTAATAACAAGTATAAGTTTTTTTATTATATAAATTATCAGTGTCACAAATACAAATTTGACTTTAAACCTTTTTTTCAGTCCACTAGATACATTTTACTGCTGCAATAAAATTGGCTAAAGTGAGATGAACAGACTGAAAACTTCATCTTTGAGGATAAAACAGATATTGACAAAGTTTTTCCTTTGGGGACATAATTTACAGTTAAAAAACATAATAAATTGCTATATATTTTATTGCAATACTCTGCATATTGCAACATATTTAAAATCGCGATAATATTGTATCATGAAAAGTATCATGATAATATCGTATCGTGGGGCCTGAAGTGATTCCCACCCCAAGTAGTCGGCTGCTGAGTTCAATTGACTGTCCATGGTTCGTCCCAGAGGCTAACAATCAGCATCGGGTCTTTTTCAAAGTAATTTGCCTCAAATTTAGCAAGTTCTGCTTTATTTCTAACAGATATTTTACCAAAGTTGAATTAGCGTTTTTAAAATGTCCCTGTGGAGCTCTGGCACCTTTTCCACTGTCTATGTCTGTAACATTACTAACAGCCAGACTGAGATAAATTTGTTGCCTCTGAGGCAACAGTGTTGAACAGATTGTTCTTGTAAAAAGCGGTAAAGTTTTCATGGCCTACGAATGGAGAGGAAAAGATTGCCACCGGCGCTGTATAACCTTAATACTGGATTGTCCCGTAATGAAAAACAAAATTCACTGTCCCTTACTGAATCAATACGGGACATGATTTGTTCTGTATTTTCATGCACACCCTACTCTAATGTGTTCACTACGTTTTGACATAATTGGAATGACATAAATTTGGCATTATATTTCACTTACGTTTTACTCAGGAGAACTCAGACTTATTAAATCAGCAGCTATAAAAATGTGTAAACTGTGTCGTTCAGGCAGACGAGCGGAGCGTTAGCTGGGAAACATCACGTTTATTTTCTTTACATGGAGCTAAAATTAATACTGAATTATGTTAAATGTTACCCAATACCCAATGTGCTAGTGTCTGTTTATGAGTTGTAAAAAATTATAAATCATCTTTTCGCAGGCGTAGATATTTAACGTAAGCTAGCTCGGGCTCTGTTAAATTTAACAACATGTTAACACAGCCAGGCAAGCTGATTGCTAACGGGCTTGGTTGAAAACAAAAATAACCAACACGTTGAGACAGCTGTCAGAGATAACAGCGGTATGACCATGTTACACCGTCTTAAGTGTATTCCATGTTTTATTTAAGAGTTGATCTACGACAGAGAATTAGCGTACGATTGTATCAGTGGAAAACACTGGTTCAGGTTCATTGCCGGAAGTCACACCCATAATTGAGGCGAGGTGTCATGGGAGCTGGAATAAGGTGGATAAAATGTTCTCAGAAAAATGTCTGTGGTTAAAAATGGCTTTAAAGCAACCAGCATTATCACGTTAACATTAACAGAGCCATGCCTGGCCACGCCCCCATCAGTGACATCACAGCAGGTGTTTTCACCCTCAGAGGCATCATCTCAGTCAAAAACCCAAAGTAGAAATCAGATGTTTTATCGTGTTCTTGACTGCTGAAATGATTCTAGCTGTTGTGAGCAGTGTGACCAGCAGGTGGCAGCAGGAGTCTTTGTTCAGGTGTGAACTCACCTGAGGTTCTGTTGATGTCATTTAGAAACGAATCCACAGTAAAGATAAACATTTTCAAGAAAAGACGTCTGTTCTGACACAAACTGTAAATATAATCTGTAAATGAACACATGAATCTAAAATCACTGTGTGCTGGAAACAAACTGATGAATCTGATCAGGTTCAGTATTGATCGTTTATTACTGATGTTTGTGCTTTACGTCAGATGTTTGAGCCTCACAGGAAACAGAAGGGAAACTGTCACTCAGCATCACCTAAAGGACTAGAGCACTATTTTTATTTTTTCAAATCTCCAAATCCTGTCGTTCATATCCCTGCTGATCAATCATCCATCAGTTTTTTAATTGATTTTCTTCCTTCTAGGTTTTAGAGAGATCATCCATCACTGTTCAGTAAACTTTATTAATTTTGTCTTAATCACATTTTAAACTCTTTGAGCATCTGTTTGACTGAGCGTCCTCTCATTGTAAACTAAGAGAGTTCAGAAACATCTGCTAAGTTAGCTGTTAGCTGTCATCTCCTGACTCTACAGTTCATGCAACCAGCTAGTTAAAAGCACGCTAACTGTTAGCTGTAACTGGACTGTATGAATTTACTCTGCGTCTGAAATCACATAATATGCACTACATATCCAACATGTGTACCATCGTTCAAAATACTTTTGTGTACATAAACAGTATCGGACACACTGAACTGTAATTACAACCTCACTTCCTCAGAGCCTTCTCAGCGGTTGGAGATACAACCATGGCAACCCATGCTAACCTCAGCTCTACCAGTAATTTAAACATAATTTTAAAACTATATTACACCTAGCAAAGTCAGAATTCATATTTCTTTCTTATTTACACTTAAATTGGCTGTAAAGCTGTTCGGCGTGATGATGTTCTGTTGTCTCATTTAGCCGCTTGTTCGTCTTTTCTAAGACAGTAACTGATGTATTTTATGCCGTAGAACAAACGATAAAGTCTCTTCAGCTTGTGTTAAACTCAGATCTTATTTCAGACATCTAACCAAAAATGCATTAAAAAAACCACTGACTTCAAGACGAGGGAACGGGGAGCGCTAACATGCTAACTCATTCCTTGGGCACTCTTGCTGCCTTCAAACGGGGTAGTGTTTACTATGTTTACGACGGAGCATTATTGCCAACATTTGACCGCTATCTCCGCCCACACATTAACCAAACTGAAGCCGCCGTAGCTAGGAGCAAGTTAGCTAGCTAGCAAATGTTAACACTCGCATTATTGTTGGTGGTAACAAATCATTTCAGACCCAACAAACATCACTGATGGCTTCAAATCAACAACAGTTTTGGTACTTGGTGCAAAAACATGTAGAACTAACAGGCTCCATGTTGTCTCCAGCCGCCATGTCAAAAGTTGAGATGTTTGTGACATGGCAGAAACTATGTCACAAAGGCGGCGACCTTTGAGGGTGAGAAGTGTCCGTCATTCCACATTCAACTTTTGGACCGTTATGAGTGTGCCGGTAGTACACTGCATTTTCTCGTACTAGGCAGCGTGAACGCACTTAGCATACTTGTGCACTCAAAATATTTAGCGTTAAGTACAGATGCACATGATTTGAGACGCACTGATTATTTTTAGTGCGTTAGACAGCATGTTGGAATTTTAGACACAGCCGTAGTCCGTAGCGGCCAAATTAATTTGCTGTCAGCTGTTGTATAGCTAAAAACTTTCATACAGTCAGTTACTGTCAGAGCGAGCTAAAGGCCTTTACATACTCCGCAAGAACAGAGAAATTTGTTCTGTCTCACAGGGCTGTTTGGGAGTGCAGCTTGTTCTCGACACATCATCTGGGCAAAACTTTTTTTGTGTGTGGTGTCTGAGAACTATTGTGTGATTGGTCAGAAATTTGAAGTGGGCGTGGTTAATGCGGCAATGCTGCAGTGGGAGGGGCCTATGAGGACTTCCCAGGAATTCTGCACTAGTTTCTCATGAAGTATGAAATGTCCTGGCCAAAAAGAACTTTGTTTTTGTTCTTGCCACCTCGAGAAAAAGAACAAATTTCTCTGTTCTTGCAGATTGTGTTCAGGGCTTAACTGTCAGCTGTTGTTGCACTGCATTAATATTGTTGTGTAGCCAACTGCTACATTAGCTAATCATTAGCTGTAGCTAGCTTATATATCTCTGGACTCTTCAAGGTCACAGCTAACAGTTAGGTTAGCTGGGCAAAAACTGACAAGTTAGCTACAGTCTCTATAGTTCACCAGGTTAACTGCTAGCTAACTGTTGGCTACTGTCATCGCACTGCTTACTCATTTTATCTACAAACTTTCACATAGTAAGTCGTAGTAATGTAGAGCAAGGTAACTGTTAGCTTTAGCTGGCTTTTATCTATGGACTGTATTAATTCATCGCTTACAGCTAGCTAACTAGTGTAGTTCAGTGCCAGTTGCTAAGTTAGCTAGCTGTTAGCTGTTTTACAAACTGTTACTGATACAAAAGGCTAGTTAACCTCGTTAACTGGTAACCGTTAGTCTGGATCCAGCTGTTAGCAAGTCATTGTAGCAACAAACTCTACAGTTCGTGTTGTCATCAGTTAGCTTTGTCGTGTTCACCTGACAGATTTAAAACTCACATAAATATGAAGCAGGTCAGAGGTGAGATGTAAACAGGTCAGTTATCAGATTATAAAGGGATTTGTTTTTATTAATGTTGTATTCTGATTTATGTTTATGTTTACAAACATCAGTTTATTGTTTATGTGGAGCATGTAGTCTGAAAATGATTCAATATGTTTCATTTAGCATCATGTTTGTTTTTATAGATTCAAACTTTTATATAGAAATAAAGTCATTTATGAAAAATAGATTCTATGTGTTTTGTTTCCTCACAAACTGCTGCTCTCTCCGTCTGTTTCTAAACAACAACAATACATTTTAGTTACATAAACGGCCCACCGCACTGCTTTGCTTTTTCCCAGTGGCCACTCATAGATTCAGATTCACATTCAGAAAAATGTATTGTCTGTCGTAACAGAAAATCTTCTTCGACGTGGCTCCGCATACAAGACAAGACAATACACTGATTAGAAACAACTGCACAACACAGATTCTGAAAGCACACACAGTGTGTATAGATCTTAAAAACAAGTATAAAATTAAAACTGTAAAAATAGACAAGATAAAAGGTGTGGATATGTGTAAAGTGACACTGCATCAGGCTTATTTTTGTCCATTGTTCATTGTTTGTTTAAGATGCTTATGGCAGTGGGTATGAATGAGTTTTTGTGGATGTTTTTCTTAGATGGGGGGACTTTATAGCGGCGGCCTGATGGCAGCAGTTGGAAGGACTTGTGCAGGGGGTGGGCGGGATCCTGTGTAATGTGGTTGGCTTTCCTTTTAACTGCTTGGGTGTGGAGTGCTGATAATTGATTTTGAGTTTTGCCAGTTATAGAACATGGGGATGACTTCTTTTACTGAGGTGTCCGCAGTCGGCCTCAGATCAGAAAAACAAATACGGGTAAAAATTACAATTCTGCAGTTATTGAAAAGAGCAAGTTGGTCAGTGTTTACTTATTCAAGTAACACTGGCGGTCCCAGAGAGTGAGTGACCTGACATGGTGCGTTGGTAAATTCAGTCTGACGCTCTACACTAAAATGAGAGCCCTGTTGGTGGAAGAAACGGAGCGTTATATTTCTACATGAATGAACCAACGGTTAAGTTAATCACACATTCA
>NC_065521.1:45700208-45708492 GCF_006386435.1 Epinephelus moara | reverse complement strand
GAAATACTTTTTCCCTAACCTGATATGAAGTGTGCGCTGCACATGTGAGCATTTTTGATGATGGCCTCCGTCCAGTCCTTTGGTCTTATCACATTTAACCATAGTTGTCTTTGTTTTTGTTGACGGGCAGTGGCGGCTGGTTTTGAGCCATGACTCCTATTCTGGCTCCCAATAACACAACAAGACAAACACATTTTAACACCCCTGTGTAGCCTACAGCCCTGTGGGGGAGAGGCAGCTGCACCTCCAGGTCATAACATCATGTCATCGTGACGTCGGCCCTAACAGAGTCTACAGAAAAAAAGATAACCGCTGGATTCAATTCGGTTTTATTTATAAAGCCCAATATTACGAATCACAATTTATCTCAGAGAGCTTTACCAACACGTTCTTACCCCAACTTGTAAAATATCAGTTTTGTCAGTGCCGTTCACGTCTACATATCAGGTGCCAGGTATCCTCCTGCAGTTATTGCTGACGTTCTGGGACAATATAAGAATAGAATAGAATTCTTTATTGTCTGAACCAAATGGTACCAGAAATTCCTCTTTGACAGGGCTCAACATAACATTTACACATGCAAGACATTACAGACATTATAAAAGGACCTAAGAATCTAAAAAAGACACTTTTATGCCTGTTCAATGCCTTGTGTCTTTTCTAAACACACTATGTGACATATGACTGGTGTTTTCGGTGAAAAGGGACAAACATAATTTCCTAATCAGAGCCCGAGAGGTGAAGCGTGACTATAGCTTACGCTCATACAGTGCTAACTTACTGCTGATAACGGTCTGAACAGCTGTAATGCAAAAACACAAAGGCTTCAATGTACTTTACACACTGAACATCCGCAGACAACTGACGTCACTCGAAGAGACATTTATATGTGCAGAGACAGGTGAGTCCATCTGTCTGCCGTCAGTGTGTAGTTGTCCAGCAGGGGGCAGTGTGTCCATCTTTGTAATGGTTTGGTCCCATATGACAACATATGACATAAAGTTTCTTCACATTAAACTGACAGAGACACAAACAGTGTTCATTCACAACAGGCTCAGCTGTCAGTGCGACCACCAGGTGGCAGTAACTGATAAAGATCTTCATTACCTGATCACAATCAATCAAACTGTCTCATATGAACACGTCTGGGTCGTCCTGAAACTACAGAGTTCAGTTTAAAGACTTTAACTGTTTATAACCTGATTTAAATGATTCGTTATTTTGATTCTTGTTTCTGAGTATTTTGCCTCTTTCTGAGCACGCTCAGATGTGGTGTGTGTGTGTGTGTGTGTGTGGCTGTCTCTCTTTGATGTCAGGCGTTCCGGGGGTCAGAGGTCAGACGGCGTTGTCATTTCAGTGATTTCCTGTTTCCTGTTTGGACGTCCTGGCACATCGTTTCAACAAACACACACTTCCTGTCCTTGCAGGACCCCGCCCCCTCCCGAGCTGTCAATCACAGACACACAAACATCAGTTTGGACACAGAGAGATTCTCACTCTGTCATTTTACACACATGAAGTTTAGTTTCTGTCCTCAGGACAGCTTCAGTCATGGTGCCGCACAAACACCAGATCGCTGTGACGTCATTCAGGTGTTTATTTTTTACAGCTACGTGACAAAGACCTGTTCATGTGATCATCACAACTCATCCTCTACTGAAGCATGCGATTATTATTATACTTAAGTATTTTATTTGTACTTAATTATAAAGTTTTCACAGTTTGTTGATCCACAAAACAAAGTGACATTTTTTTTACATTCTGTGTGAAAACCTGAATGTGTCTCGTTTAGAGTCTCACATCAGGACATCAGATCAGTGGACACTGAGGCAGACAGGCGGACTGACGTCCTCCATCTTGGCTTCACTGAACACCTCAGCTATGAAATTTAAACAAAGTGTCAGACTCTTGTGATCCAGATGTTTGATGCAGGACTGCAACAACACTGGCACTTGAACGCTTTGCAGGAATGTTATTAAAAAAGTGAACATTAACTGCCGCTGTGTGACAGGAAGTGAACTGGTCCCCACCCCTGACCTCCACCTCTCTGCATACAGGAAACACTGCTCCCTGAACGTCGGTCCATCTGTCCGTCTGTCTGTCCGACAGAGACAGAAATCTGAACACTGACACGACTGTTACAGAGCTGAAAGTGTGTTCACACCAAAAGTTGTGCCAGCGTTTGTCTCGCGTTACGAATAAAGGTGTTTTTTGGAGTATTTTACAGCACACAAATATTCAACCTTCACAGCTGTGCTAACTGTGGAAGGCAGCTAACGTTAAAGCTAGTGCTAACTTGCTTTATAGTTAAAAGTACAACTGACAGCTGGAATCAAGAGACGTGAACACAGTGATCACAGAGGCTCTAATAATAATAATAATAATAATAATAATAACTATAATAATGATAAAACATTTATTCATAAGCACCTTTCAATGCGCTTAAGAACACTTTACAAGACACAGTTAAAAACCAAGCAGCAGTGTATCCATAGATCATGAAGTCAGACAATTAAGTAATATACTGTAATAAGTTAATAAAATAACTAGACAAAAAATTCATAATAAAAATTAAGTATAAAATCATCGTCAGTGCAGGTCTGAATGTGTGTCACAATTACATCAGACCAAGTCCTGGCCTTAAAGGAAGCAGAGTGTGCCAGAGTGCACTCCAACACTCGCTGTGAGTAATCCCGAACGCACCCCTTCTGTAACAAGTTTGATTTGGTCTCACACCCTCTGGACTTTAGCTGTTTGTTTACTTTCCTCACTTTCTCTTCTCATGAGCTGAGCTGAGCTGAGCTGCCAATCAGAGTGATTTCATTCACTTGATGAGCTCTGCTGTCACAGACACAACATGCTGAATCGGTCACTAAAGCCAACAAGGGTCGACTCGGGCCAACGGTGAAGGACACGCTAAAGGCCCGTTTCCACTGAAGAAGTTCCTGGTACTATTTGGGGGGCAGGAACTACTACAGGAACGTCCTCTTGCTCGGCTCTCTCAACCGCCGTGTCTCCACTGAGAGAGCGGAGTACGAGGAAGGTTCCTGTAAAGTTACGGGCTCTGGATGTGACGTAATCGTTGCGTGACCATTTTGACCGGGGCGACGTAGGGACGTTGTTAGCTGTTAGCCGATAGCGGTGTCTGTAATAACTCAGTAAATGGCCCGTGAAAAAAACATTTTTTCCAGCGGATGTCTTAGTTACAACATGATTGAGCTAACTGGAGTAGTTTCATGTCGTATCCGACAACGGGAGGCTTTTAACAGATGCTGTTGTGAGCTGTCCCTGTCAGCTGCAGCCACTACTGATGCTTTCCAGACATCGTGATTTCCCATAACTGAATAAATACCACACATAGCAACACAAAACTGCTTTGCTAGCTCAATCATGTTGTAACTAAGATATCCGCTGGAAAGAATATTTTTTTCACGGGCCATTTAGTGAGTTTTTTTTACATGGCGGCGGAAGCTATATGAACGAGCTAACCCTCGTCTGCTGAGTTTTAAAAATGCCGGCTATTTTGTAGCTTTCTGTTCACGTCACATCCCTCCTTGAGTATATCCAATCAGCACCAAGTAAACCCCAAGCCCCAGCCAGGAGTCTTTCGGGGCCGTTCTGAGTACCTACCCCGAGGCAGGGACTTGTTTAGCCCCTGTAAAAGTTCCGGAACTCTGTCCTTAGGGGGTGGTTCCTGCGGTGGAGACACGCACCAACGGCCCCGGCCCCGTAAAATTACCCCTTAGTTCCTGCGGTGGAAACGGGCCTTAAGACTAGGGCAACAAATACTCACCGACGGCCCAACACTGAGGGACCGCCGACCGCCGGCTCATTGTTAATTGTCAAGTTGACTCAGGTAGAGTCGAGTCGAGTCACGCAGAGTTTGACTGATTAGAGTCGAGTCGAGACGGGTAGAATTTAGTGGAGTCAGGTAGAGCCGAGTCAATCATTAGGCAACAGCCGACTGTCGGCTTGGTGCATCAGGACCTTTAGCGTTGACTTTGTTTGTGGTTATGTCGCGTGAAAACTTTGTGTTTGGTGTGAACGCACCGTGAGAAAACACATTACACAGGAACAAAATGTTATCAGCTGATCTGAGTTCAGTCTTTGTGTCATTTGTTCATCGTTGAAACAAATAAAGATAAAAAAGATTCTGACTTCTTTCAAACATGGACAATAAAGTTTTGTCTTTCCAGGACGAAGCAGCTCCGTCTCCAGGCGACAGAGTCTGTGACATCATCTTGTGACCCCTCTCTGATTGGCTGCTCTATGTAGGGAAGCAGATGGAGCAGCACTCCAGACAGATCTCCAGGCAGTCGGACGAGCCACAGCAGTCCTCCAGTATCCCACAATCCAACACGGCCTGACACGCCTCCTCCGTACAGGCCGCCTCTCCTGCCACCTCCACGCAGCAGCAGCAGCCACCCGCAGCCTCACAACACCCAGCTCCGCCCACTCCACACGCCAGACACTCCCCCAGAGCCGAACACATGGACAGCAGCTCACAGAAGAGACATGCCAGGAGACAGTGAGCGCAACAGTCTGTGAAGACAGAGAGAAGGACAGTGAATGCAACAGAGACAGTCAGGACAGTGAATGCAACAGAGACAGTCAGGACAGTGAACGCAGCAGAGACAATCAAGACAGTGAATGCAACAGAGACAATCAGGACAGTGAACGCAACAGAGACAATCAGGACAGTGAATGCAACAGAGACAGTCAGGACAGTGAACACAACAGAGACAGTCAGGACAGTGAACACAACAGAGACAATCAGGACAGTGAATTCAACAGAGACGGTCAGGACAGTGAATGCAACAGAGACAATCAGGACAGTGAATGCAACTGAGACCATCCAGACAGTGAAGGCAACAGTCTGTGGAGACAGAGACAAGGACAGTGAACTCAACAGAGTCAGTCAGGACAGTGAAGGCAACAGAGACAATCAGATACAGCAGAGGGATGACGTCCTCCACTATAAGAGTAAATTGGTATTTTGATACCAACAGTTATTAACAGGTCATAAATCAATGAGTTAATGTCTCGTCTCACAGACTGTCACTGATCTGAGGACAGTCGGTCAGTCTCAGTCCTGTTTGGGTGTTGGCTGGTAGAAACCAGACCAACTGATGGTGGGAGGTGTTGTCAGTGTGTGTGTGTGCAGCAGAGATAAGCGTGGCTCCATGCTGAGGGTGTTCGGCTGATAAACAGTGAGGTGGGAGTGTGTTCAGTTTTCTGCTTCCTGTCAGACTCAAACGTGTGTGTGTTTAAATAATGTCCCAGCTGTTTGTTGTATCGTGATGGAAACAGGAAAAAGAAACAACCTGCAGATGATCGACGTGTTTCAGTTTAAACTCAAAACTACCGTTAAATTAACAGACAGTAAATTGTTTCTGTCAACCAGCATGCAACAGAGTCTGAACTCTGTAGGAAGAATATCCACAGGCTAACAAGCTAACAGGCTAACAAGCTAACAGGCTAGCTGGCTAACAAGCTAACAGACTAACAAGCTAATAGGCTAACAAGCTAACAGGCTAACAAGCTAACAGGCTAACCAGCAGTGAGTCTACAGTCTGACTCCGGTACCTGAACGAGTCTGTTGAGCTCCAGTCGGCCTCGTCAGTATTTGCCAACATGTACAGGAAGTGGGAGGGTAACACAACGAGTCGAGTTGAGTTGAGTTGAATCAAGTCAGATAGAGTGGAGGTGAGTAGAGTTGAGTCAAGTCAGGTAGAGTCCAGTGAGGCAGAGTCAGATTGAATCGAGTTGAGTCAGGAAGATTCTAGTCAAGTCGAGTTGAGTGGAGTCGAGTCAAATAGAATTCAGTCGAGTCTAGTCAGGCAGACTTTAGACGAGTCAGGTCGAGTGAGGCAGAGTCGCGTTGAGAGAGGAAGAGGCAAGTCGAGTCAAGTCAGGCAGAGATTAGTCTAGTTGGGTATAGACCAGTCGAGTCGAGTCGAGTATCCCTGTTTATAGTATCATCCAGCCTCAGTAATCCATGTTAGTAACGTGATGTTTCCTGTAGCGACAGGAAGTCAGGACATCAGGACAAACTGCTGATTGGCTCACCATCTCCAGCGACCTCCTTAATGTGGGCGGCGTCCGTCTTAATGGAGGCGTGGCTCTTAGTGGAGGAGAGACGCTTCTGATTGGTTCTGTGTCCATGATGATGATGATGATGATGATGATGAAGGTTGCAGCTGTTTCTGTTACAGGTGGACGACCGATGAGGAGGAGGAGGAGAAGGAGGAGGAAGAGGAGAGGTGAGGGAGGAAGATGGAGGAGCACAGATGGGAGGAGGAGACACTGACGACATGTCCACACCTGAGGAACAGAGAGATGACATCAGAGGTGACATCAGAGGTGACGTCACACTCAGGTGTTCAGCAGTTACCTTTCTGTTTTCGGAGTGTGGAGGCAGGCTGGGCGGGCAGGAGGCGAGAGACGTCATCAGTGGAGGAGCTGTCCGTTACAGAGTCATCACCACTGTCCTCTGTCCTATCAGAGAGTGGGGGCGGGGCTTCCTCTGCAGGGGCGGGGTCTAAAACATCACAGAAACACGGGCATCAGTACGAAGAGTCCCCGAGCCACAGGTTCCAGCCCGGTGAGGGTGACACACACACACACTCATTACATCACACACACTGTTACAGTGTTTATCAGTGTGTGTGTGTGTGTGTGTGTGTGTGTGTGTGTGTGTTGCGTTTCCTGCAGTCAGTCTGCAGTCGTCAGGTCAAAGGTCACCTTCAATACATGATGGAACACACACACAAGTTACAGTTTTTCAGTCTGACGACATGTTTGATCAGAAGTTTGATGATCTATAATCAATATTTCACACAGTGTTGATCTGTGAGGTTTTTGACTCTCTGATGAATCTTTTCTGTGATTTTCGGCCTCTCGTGTCTCGGAGCTGTGAGGAAGTCGGCCTGTCAGTCTGAGCTCAGGGTAAAAATACCTCCTGTGTCCCACAGAGACTTCCTGAAACAGGAAGTGGTCTCTCAGCATCCTCCTCTGGTCCAGAGAGGATGTGGACGTCCAGGTGTGAGACAAATCCTCTGATGTCGTCAAGTGATGTCATAAAAATCACACAGGAAGTGAAAGGTGCGGTTCATCGATTTTGTCTCACCTGTGTTGAGATGCGGGAGCGTCCCGTTGGCTGTTGGCTGACTCGAGATGCATTCTGATTGGACCGGGTTCTTGTTGGCTCCGCCCTCTGTGATTTCAAAGCCAGTGCAGTGTGACGTCACATCCATCCTGCCGACGTGATGACATCATCAACAACAATTACATTTTGTGACTGATGTGACCCGTTTATTTACAAACACCATCATCATCATCATCGTCATCGTCATCATCAACAACAAGAACCATAATAATAATAAAAATGCTACTAATGATAAATAAATATTTTGATTATAATAAATGCAACAATACTAATAAATAACAGCAACAATAACAGTAATAATGATAAAGATAAAATAGTAACAATAATTATTGTTATTGTAAATACAATGATGATCAGTAACAACAACAATAATTACAAAAACAATAATAACAATTAAACTATTACTACTAATAATAAATAATACAACAATAATAATAATAATAATATTGTTGATAATGGGATGTATTCATGGACCAACAGAAATTAAACGCAGCTCAAAATGCTTCAATGAACGACTGAATAAATAAATGAATAAAAGTGCAGAAAAATTAAACATTTAAATGAGCAAATTTTCAAAAATACAAAGTGTTGTAAAATAAAATGGTAAAGAAATAAAATCATGTCTATAATAATATATAATAATATGATCATCTTTCTGTTGTGTCTCATCTGTTGCAGAAATCAAGTTCATATTAAACTGTTAAAGCTGTCACTTTATTGGTTTAAACAAATCTGTCTAATGGTTTTATTAATACATATTTATTAGTCTCAGATAGTTTCACTTCATCATGAGAAACTCTGAGTGTCTCAAATGTTGAGATAAGAAGTTCAAACTGTTTTCATTCAGAGAGTAAACATATGTAACTCTATATAAACAATAAATATGATCAATAAGGTCAGACATGTAAACAGGAAACGATCAATAAATCTGAACTGATACTGAGAGAAACACACAGAGACACTCTGAGGATCATTTTTCTGTTTATGAGACACAAACTAGTTTTGATAAATATCATCAGAGTGAAAAATAAAGTCTGTCCCACCTGCACACAGTCCTCCTCCTCTTCTTTCTTTCTTTCTTTCTTTCTTTCTTTCTTTCTTTCTTTCTTTCTTTCT
>NC_065521.1:45683019-45700188 GCF_006386435.1 Epinephelus moara | reverse complement strand
CACTCACTCACACACACACACACACACACACACACACACACACACACACACACACACACACACACTACAGAACATAAAGTAGAGATGAGCTCCACCTGCTGTCACATTAAAATCATCAGTAATAATTGATGATAACAAGAACTCTTGACTGTAGGACAGAACGGGACTCTCACAGAGCAGAATGAGTAACGTTACTGCAGTAACAGAGTAAAAGTACCTCAGTGGAGGAGTCAGTGTCTCAGTGCTGCCGCCTGCTGGACAACACACACAACTACACACTGTACTCCATGTTACAGCCTGTCACAACAGTGTACACTGATAGTTTATGTTACATCTGTTTTATTTACAGTATCCATGTTCCTGTGCTGAGACCATAAACATTTACACATTCATTCATTTTCTTATTTTATTGACTTGTTTTCAGTCATTAAACTGTTCTTCAAATAAGACATAGAAAAGCATCAGTACAAAAAACACAATAAAAACAAGTCAAATTATATATAAATATAAACATGTAGCTCAAGGAAGTCTTTCTATTTATGTATAAATGGCCTCATGTATTTATTTCAGGATTCTTCTCATAGCCATATTTATTTCATTGTCATATTTATTTATGTGTTTGGATATTTATTATTTTCAATTTGTTTGTGTATTTATTTTTTATTCACTTATTATTTTATTTATTATATATTTTTAGACTCTAGTTATTTAATTTGTATTCATGTATTTATAATTATGTATTTGTTTGTGTTTGTACTATATATATATATATAGTGTTTATTTACGTATTTATAATTATTTATTTATTTTTGTATTAATTTATTCATTTATAATTATATCTTTATATATGTAGTTATTATATATTCATATTCATTTGTTTATTTCGTGTTTTTGTATTTATACTTATTTATTTAGTGTTTATTTATTTATTTATATTTTTTATCTTTATTTGTGTATCATTATTATTTGTAATTAGATATTTTTGTGTGTTTATTATATATATTTATTTTTGTGTTTATTTATTTAATAAAATATTTTATATATTTTTTGTGTGTTGATTATATATAATTATTTAGTTATTTTGTATTTATTGATGTAATATTCCGGATGTAATATTGTCTCCGTCCTGCAGGTGTCGCTGCTGCAGCGGCTGCTCTGTCACAGCTGCAGCTTTACTTGGCCTACAGAAGAAGAAGAAGAAGAAGAATGAGATGAAGGAGGAGAAGAAGAGGAGGAGGAGGAGGAGGGAGCAGAAACAAAGAGATTTGTACAGACTGTGTTCAAAGTGAAAGATGAGTGAAATATAAACGGAGGTGTGGAGAGGGTTCACCTGGAGGACTGTTTCTTCTTCTGCTGTGTCTGAAGCAGCAGCAGCTTCATCATGGTGAGTCTTCATCCTCATCTTCCTCTTCACAGACAGATGTTTTCATTGATGGAGGAGAAGAGCAGCAGCAGCTGGACTCAGGTTACTAACCCGCAGCATCACATCAAGTCAGGACTCAGTGGGAAAGGGACCGGGCTTTGGTTTAAACACGCGAAGCAGAGTCCCGGGAAATTACCGCAGACTATGAAAACTGACAAACCGTGAAATCCTCCTGTTCTCTCTTTTTTCTAAACACACACTGTGAACAAGTCTGTCAGTAGAGTCCACCTTCACTCTGGTTTATAATGTAGATCCGGACTGATGCGGTCTGAGCACAGTTTGTTTATTTATGCTTCTTGTCTTTATTTATAAGGTTTGCAGAGTGTCCATGTCCCGGAGCTCCATGGAATAAATAAATAAATAAATAAAATAAATTTACCAAATAAGTTAGACTTCTTTCAGTTAGGGACTGTTCTTTACTTACAGAGGGCGGGGGCTGAGTTTTTGACCCTCCCTGAGTGACTGGAGGAAACTCCATCACCCTCCCTCCTCCATAAATGAGTTATTAGATTTTTAAAACTTTGATGTTTGAAAGTTAAAGGTTGAAGGTGAAATCCAGGAGATGGAAAAAGTCTCAGGTTTTTTTTTGGACAAACTTCAAATGAGACGTAGAATAAAGTGATTTTAATGAAATATCAATATTTTAAGATCAGATGTGTTTATGGTTTGTTTTTTGTTTTTCTGATGGATGTGTTCGTCACACGTGATGTGTCCAGGGACCGTAGGAAATTTGAAGGTCCAACCATAATTTCAGTTTTTACAGTTTCTGGCTGATACACTAGCCTGGAAATCCAGACCCAAATCTAGACAGATTTAGGGTCTGGCTATGCAAATGGCCCAACTTCAGGGGCGGCACCAAGCGTGCATTTGAAAATATCACTGCATGCAATTGGATAACACTACGACCAATCAGAACAATACTTAGCGCTTAGCTACCAGTGCAGCTAACTGGTAGATTAGACTCTTGCCTTATCCGGTTGGCAAAACAGCAAAAACGTCCTTCTTGCAAAGGAAAGATTCGAGCGCCGTCTTCTGTTCCTCTTTTAGAGAAAAAGCCAAGTCTAACTCGTTCATTGTAGCGGCCAAAGCTGTTTCAAACAACTGGTGTTCATCCGTAGCCATCTTGCAATGTTTACTGACTGATTCCGGACTTCGTCGTCGCAGCGCTGTCGTCATCTGTTTAGCTCGCCTCTGGCCCGCCTATATCAGATACACCGATGTGATTGGTGCAGCTCGGCTCCAACGGCATGGGTAATGAGCATCATTACTGATTGCCAGAGTGACTCGCTGAGCAAATTCAAATTGTGCTCTCGCGAGAACTCTGGATGTCCAGGGAACTGATAAATGGTCATTTTGTGATATTTAGAAAAAAAATATGAAAAATAGAAATAAATACAAAAATTTGAATTTACATGCCCCTCCCCTGAGCCCCCCCCCCCCCCCCCAAAAAAAACGGCTAGAAAAAATTTTAACAACAAAAAAGAAATTTTTAAACAAACAAAAATTGCCAAAATTTTTAACGAGAAAAAAATATCGTCAAAGACTTTCAAAGAAAACACACTGCATGTATATATACATTTTTGGTATTGGTGTCCTCACTGGGATTTTCTTCTACTTCCTCATTATGCTTCCTTGGCGAGGACCAAAGAGCACCTGCAGTTTTTAACATTTTTTACATTTTTGAACGCCGCTGCCATTCTTCCTTTGTCTTTTCTTCACACTGCATGTTTTGCCATAAATTTTACAGACAGATTTTTATGAAAGATTTTTAAATAAAAAATTTGAAGGGAAGATCTTTACAGAAAAAGTAAAAAACGTGCCTTTCAAACCTGCTTTTTGTCTTTAAAAATGGGTGGAAAAATAAATACAAAACACAACCACTTGAATCTGTATGCTCCTCCCTGAAACCAAGATAAAAACATAAGTCCCTCCTCAGTGCTTAAAAATTATTTGACATGACCCCCCATCATCAATAAATGATAAACTATACAATGATACATGATCAAATAAACCTACATTCATTTTTAATATATGATATGTGACGTGTGGTTTAAGATTAAGTTTGAATCTAACAACCCAACAGGATGATGATAGGCACATTAATAGTTAACGGTACAATTACAAACAATTGTGCTGACCAGGAATAAAAATATAAATCCACACGACTCTGTCCTGTGTTTTATGTTTAATAAAAGAGAACGAGTCTGAAGGTGTTTTCATGTTTGTGTTTGTTTGTTTGTTTGTTGCATCTCAGTCGGAGGAGGCTGCAGGAGCACAGCAAGGTCCACAGGAGGAGGAGGAGGAGGAGGAGGAGGAGGGAGGTGGAGGAGGAGAAAGAGGAGAGGAAGGAGAGGGTGGAGAGGAAGGTGAAGAGGGAGGAGAAGAAAAGGTTGCCATGGAGACGCCCAAATGTCCCGTTTACTGTGTGTGCAGGAAACCAGACATCAACTGTTTCATGATGTAAGAAACCTCACGTTCATCTGAGAGTCAGAGAGTCAACACACAGCTGTCAACACTAACCTGTCTGCCTGTCTGCCTGTCTGTCTGTCAGAGGGTGTGACAGCTGTACCGAGTGGTTTCATGGAGACTGTATCGGAGTTTCAGAAAAAGCAGCTAAAGCCATCAGAGTGTGGTACTGTCCGTCCTGCAAAGGTCAGTGTCTGATCACATGTCACACAGTGTTCATGCAGAGAAATACTATAACTGTTAGCTGTTAGCCATGTGTTAGCTGTTAGCCATGTGTTAGCTGTTAGCCATGTGTTAGCTGTTAGCCATGTGTAAGCTGTTAGCCATGTGTTAGCTGTTAGCCATGTGTTAGCTGTTAGCTGTGTTGTGTCCCTGCAGACAAAGACTCATCTCTGGAGATTAAATACCGTCTGAAGAAGAAGGAGGAGAAAGAGTCAGAACCTGATGGAGACGGGAGCTCCACCCCTCAGCCCAAGACTGACAGGAGGCGGGGCTCACAGGTAACCTGACAACTAGACTGACAGGAGGCGGGGCTCACAGGTAACCTGACAACTAGACTGACAGGGGGCGGGGCTCACAGGTAACCTGGCAACTAGACTGATATATTTTAACTGAAATATTTTCTCAGATTTTTTTTTTTTTTTCATATTTTCATATTTTCTCTGATATTTATTCTGATATTTTCACAGATACTTTTGTCTGTGTGTATTTCAGATCAAGCGTTCAGCCCGGATGTGCGGGGAGTGTGACGCCTGCCTGAGGACGGAGGACTGTGCTCAGTGTGACTTCTGTAAAGACATGAAGAAGTTCGGAGGTCCAAACAAAATCCGACAGAAGTGTCGTCTGCGGCAGTGTGAGGTCCGAGCCCGGGTGAGTCCGCACGCTGTGACACAGGGATAAAGGGGGGGTTCAGTAGCCACAGATTCAGTGATGATGTCATTGGTGATGTCAACGGTTGTGTACTGAAATGTGCTCCAGATTCTGATTGGCTCCATCTCTTACATATCTTGACTTCAAAGATGATGGCATGGTCACTCCTGCAGAACACAGGAAGCAACTTCGCTGTGCAGCCACCTCTGAGTGGCGTATAGCAGTGATCCACAGCAGGAACAGGACAGCACCTCACATTCCCCCGTCGCCCCAGTCCTCAGTAAAGGACACGCCTCCTCTTCTTTTCTCCCAGAGTCCTCTGCTCTGTCAGATTAGCGGATAGAAAAAAAATGGGATGACTGGGATGAATCTTAGTTTTCTTAAAGACGCACAGAGTGTGTTCATCATGACGGCACTGTTTAGTTCTCTGGTTTATCAGTGACATGTGTGAACGTCACCGCAGACTGGCGTCTAAATGTTCATCAGCAGGTCTATTTTATAATCAGCTGCTGAACCCTGTGAATCACAGCCCGTCCACCAGAGCTCCACCTGTCACTCAGAGCTCCGCCTGTCACTCAGAGCTCCGCCTGTCACTCAGAGTCATAAACAGAGCTATTGAAACAGACTCCATCAGACTGTACAGGTGTTCCTAATAAAGTGGCCACTGGGATGATCAGATGTTCTATAAGTAATGAAGATTTATTGATCATTATTTTCTCCACACCTGTTAACGACTCACTGATGATGATGATGTTGTTGTTGGTTTATTGAGCAGAAGATGCTTCGTGTCAAAGACGAGGAGATGAGTCGGAGCGGTGGCAGAGGGCGGGCTCTGTCGCGTAGAGGGGCGGGGCATCAGACAGAGGAAGAGGAGGATGAGGATGAAGAGGAGATCTTCAGTGAGAGCGAGCTGGAGCTGTATGAGCAGTACAAAGCTGCTGGATTCAGAGACCTGGTCAGTGTGTGCGACTGTTTCCGACCAATCAGCTGCAAGAACAGGAACTTCCTGTGGTGTGATGCGTCTTCCTGTTGCAGGTGTGGCGCAGCGAGGAAGAGGACGCTCAGTCGGACTCTCTGAGGAAGAAGGCGGTGAAGGTGAAACATGTCAAGAGACGGGAGAAGAAGCCGGAGAAGAAGGTGAGGACGGTGTAAACCGACTGATTGATGATGTCACTGATGATATCACTAACACACCTGTGCTCCTCTGTAGAAGTCTGTGTCTGTTCCTAAAGAGGAGGTGAAGCCTCGCCGTCACAAAACGAAGCAGCGTCACAGGGAGCGAGGTGGAGGGGGCGGGGTCAAGGATGTGGGCGGGGCTCTGAGGCAGTGTCTGGGACCAGGATGTGTCCAACCAGCAAGAACCAACTCCAAGTACTGTTCTGATGACTGCGGCATGAAGCTCGCCGCCAAGTGAGTCACAACAACCACAACAACAACAACACAAACAAATCAACAACATTCACACAAACAAGTCAACCACATCGACACAAACAAGTAAACACGTCTCTCTCTGTCAGTCGTATCTACGAGATCCTGCCTCAGAGGATCCAGCAGTGGCAGCAGAGTCCATGCGTTGCCGAGGAGATGGGGCGGAGACAGCTGGAGCGAATCAGGAAGGAGCAGCAGGCGGCGAGGCTCCGCCTCACGCTGATGGAGAAACGCTTCCATGAACTCGAAGGCATCATCGCCAACGCCAAGCAGCAGCAGGTCCAACATCACGAGGAGGTGAGATGGACAGACAGACAGTTAGCTTTCAGTTTGATTTATCTGTTCTTTGATCCGTCTTTCTCTGTCCGTCTGTCTGTCCCTCTGTCTGTCTGTCTGTAGGTGACTGAAGGTGACGGCGACGACACAGACCTTCAGATCTTCTGTGTCTCCTGCAGTCATCCCGTGAACCCGAAGGTGGCGCTGAGACACATGGAGAGATGCTACGCTAAGGTCAGTGTGTCTGTCTTCACCAGGACGACACCAGAGACAGTAGAGTAAAACCAAACAGCCACTTCCTGTCCAGGTGTTTGTCAGATAGAGGTTGATAATAACTCATGTGGACGTTAAGGTTCAGGGGTGCAGTTCTGTATCGATGACATTTGGGATGAAGAACTTCTTGAATACATTTTTACTCTACAGCGCCTCCTGGAGCTCAAGAGCTCAAACTAGCTGAAGAGAGGACGGGAGCTATCGGCTAAGATACTCTTCACTTTCTTCCTCGACCGCTCTGTAAAGAGTTGGTCGCGTTTTTGGGACCTGCTGTTTTACTGACCATTGACACAGTCCCAGAGAGTTTATTCTTATAGATACAGTTTAGTGACTGTACCAGACAGGAAGTTAAAAAGTTAAAACAAACAGCACTACGTCGCTGGACACAGTTTAATGTGGTGTTACTCAAGTGATTGTAGGGAACCAGAATAGAAGAGGACCAAGGACGGAGCCTTGAGGAACTCCTCATGTCTGTATTGTTCGCTCAGATGTGTTTTC
Organism: Epinephelus moara; assembly: GCF_006386435.1. Classification (NCBI taxonomy): domain Eukaryota; kingdom Metazoa; phylum Chordata; class Actinopteri; order Perciformes; family Serranidae; genus Epinephelus; species Epinephelus moara. The sequence continues at coordinate 45,692,954 of NC_065521.1, read as the reverse complement.
AGTCCAAACCAGTGTTTGTCATCAGTGCTGATAATATTCGTTTGGTTGAATATGTCATATGCAGCACAGATATCCCATAATACTTAGACTAAGTATCACAGATATTTAGTTTTGATTGTTTCTAAATAATTAGTGAAAATCCAATCGCAACTCTCTGTCTGTCTCTTCAACAGTACGAGAGTCAGACATCGTTTGGTTCCATGTACCCAACACGAATAGAGGGGTAAGATCACCGGTCTGTCTGTCTGTCCATCTGTCTGTCCATCTGTCTGTTTATCTGTCTGTCTTTTCAGGAGTTTAATGCTGTCATAGTAGGACCTGTCTGTCTCTGAAGTGTCTGTCTGTGTTTCAGGGCGACCCGGTTGTTCTGTGATGTGTATAACCCTCAGAGTAAGACGTACTGTAAGCGGCTGCAGGTTCTGTGTCCAGAACACTCCAGAGATCCAAAGGTACAAAACATACAACCAGAGAACATCGCAGAGAGAGAACAATATAGAATACAACAAATGTAGTAATGTGAAAATGGTCCACGGCACAAAAAGGTCTTGAACCTCTGATGTAAACTGTTTTTATATCAAGTGTCCATGTCCCTGTCTGTCTGTCTGTCTGTCTACCTGTCTGTCTGTCTGTCTATCTGTCAGGTCCCAGCAGATGAGGTTTGTGGTTGTCCTCTGGTGAAAGACGTGTTTGAGCCAACAGGAGAGTTCTGCCGACTGTCGAAGAGGAAGTGTAACAAACACTACTGCTGGGAGAAACTGCGCCGCGCCGAGGTCGACCTCGAGAGAGTCCGAGTGGTAAACAGAACTACGAAAAACTTAATTCTATGTCAACAAAACTTTATTTGTTAAAAAAAAACTTTAGTTGACCTCAAGATTTTTAGTGATTGACAGAAATAAAAAACTTTATTTGATCTTGAGACAGTCCAATGATTAACAGAACTACAGAAAACTTTATTCACTGTCAAACATTCTGTCCTCACTGAACTACAAAACGTTATTAACAACAGCTTTAATTAACATCCCAGCAATGACTGGAGTGCAGACCATCATCCTCTCTGTCTCTGTCTCTGTCTGTCTCTCTCTGTGTCTCTCTCTGTGTCTGTCTCTGTCTGTCTCTGTCTGTCTCTGTCTCTGTCTCTGTGTCTGTGTCTTTCTCTGTCTCTGTCTGTCTCCGTCTCCGTCTCTGTCTCAGTGGTACAAACTGGACGAGCTTTTCGAGCAGGAGAGGAACTTGAGGACGGCGATGACGAATCGAGCTGGTTTACTGGCTCTGATGCTGCACCAGACCATCCAACACGACCCGATCACAACAGACCTGCGCTCTGCTAAGGACAGGTAGACAGACAGGTGGACAGGTAGAGACAGACAGGTGGACAGGTAGACAGACATGTGGACAGGTAGAGACAGACAGGTGGACAGGTAGAGACAGAAACACAGACAGGTGGAGGAACAGTCACCATGAAGGGATTTAAAGTCTTTCCATTTTAAGTGTGTTTGAATGTTTCAGTTCTCAGACCAACAACATGCTCAACACGTTCACCACAGAAACAAACATGGCCGCCTCGTCTCATAATTACATCAGAACTATCAGAACTTTGAGACAGTTTAGTTTTAAATTCTGAAATCTTTGTCTCAGTGAGGTCGTGAAAAGGTTTACAAGATGAGATCTGGTCATCATGTGACAGAACCTGAAATCACTAGGGTTGGGTCGGTTCTCGGTAATACCAATTCGGTCCGGTACTCCGTCTTGGACCGGGTTTTATTTTTTGAGACCGACCAGACCGCATACTCGGGCAGAACGTACGCGGAGCGGACACCGCGGAGGTCCGCCCGGTAAAAGTGGACGTCCGCAAGCCCTGTGCGCGCAAAGCACGACCGCGCGGAATTCGCTCTGCACACCAGTGTCACACAAAAGACTGTTCGGCATGTATTTTTCACATCGCGGGGATTTTTCACGGACATTTTTACACGTAGTCCGCTCCGCTTATAGTAAGCCCGAGTCTGTGAGCACCTGTGTCTGCCTCTTCACCAAGCGCACAGCAAGCAGGAGAGAGAGGGGGGTGGGGCAGGGACTGAGCCTGGAGTTTGTTTAATAGTGACGGGGAGTCGATAAAAAAGAAGATTTAATTTCCAGTCTGAATCTTGTCAGCATGTGGGGCGGGGACTGAGCTAGGAGGTGCGAGAGCGCATGCGCCTCTACTGTAGCCTGGAGTTTGTTTAATAGTGACGGGGAGTCGATAATAGCGGACAATTTAGTCTCGACGAAATCAAGGAATACGCCACTATGGCAACACTTTGGCTTTGAGCCAGACGAAGGAGGCAACCCTTGTTTGCACTGATTGAGTAAACTGCAAAATTTATTTGTAAGGAATGAAAGAAACAACTTGTTACTGTCACTCTGTTGTCCTAAGGTCGTTTTTTATTTTAAATGAGTCAACTGCGTCCCCAAGTGGCGAAAATCCGGTATTACCGACTTTTTACAAAAACCGGACCGTTTTTTTTTTCTCATACTGACCCAACCCTAGAAATCACCGGGCGTTATTTTACTGATTACAAGAAAATAATTCATAATTATCATCATAAGGGTCTGTTAATGACAAGATAAAGGTGACATCCTTCTGAAGTCTCACAGTCATGAGATGGTTTATTGTGATTATGATACTGTTTCTCTGTGGTGAATCTGATGACATCATTAATAACAGTATTGATCCTTGATGTTTTTATATGGTTTTATTCCAACAGTACTACACTACCACGGTTGCTATGGAGACGTAAACCACTCTCCTTTACTATTCCCTAAAAGTTTAAGGCATTATGAAATATATGATCACATGAATGAATACAGACAGAATCTGTGATGTTTATATGATGCAATACGGGTTTAAAACTTATGTATGAAAAAATCCTTTCACAATAAGAGCTTCTTGCAGACAGATGGACTCCAGTGACAGACAGCGTCATTACAGAACATCATGATAAAGAATAGTAAATACATAAAAAAAAACAACTCAGATCTGAAGCTGAACAGTTTTTAATTTTTCATCATAAAGTTTTTTTAATCTTAAATTTCAAACAAACCGAAATAAACTCTTTTATTGTGAAGAGCAGCTGGGCAAATAACATGTCATCATTTTTATATTAATAACATTTTATATTTCCTGTATTCATTCATATGATAATATATTTATTTAGTATTCAACACTAGTGTTGTTTTTAATGTGTAATAAGAAAACAACAACATGCAGCTAAAACTTTAATATGTTTAGTTTTTTATCCTGATGGTTTTGTTGTCTCATTTTATATCTCAGTGTTCTGCTACATATTTTTTATTATTTGTTCATGTTGTTTTTTACTGTTTGTAGAAACTGTTTGTTTGTTTGTTCATGTCGTTGTATTCAAACTGATGTTTCATTAAAAACTGATGTTTTATTATTTCTGCTTATTTTTTATTAAATGTGTTTATAGAAATGTTTATTTTGTAGCGATTAGATTTTGCCAATATGAAAAAAACATTTTAAACATAATACATTTATTTAGCTACAGAGATCATTTAAACAGCGTGTCGTCAAATATTCATAAAATATTAACATCATGTGACAAATGAATCCAAAATAACAGAAAACTATTTTTATATAAACCTTTCTGAATTAGTTAGTGATGAGTGTCTTTAAGATGAGTTTCAAACTTTTATATTTGAGATAAATCTCCATTAATGGATAATAAAATATTAAATCTTCTGCTCTGCATGACGATCTAGATAAAAAGAAGATTTAATTTCCAGTCTGAACCTTGTCAGCATGTGTTAATGGACAGAACTGGTGTCAAATTTACAAGAAACAAATATGTATTCATTTATTTAATATGATGATAATAAAAGATTTATTTTAGGACAATAGAAGAAATTATATAATCACATGATATATTATTGATAATAACTATAATCATATTTTGATATATATATAGAGTGAGATTTATTCCAACTTTTAATATTGCTGTTATTCCAAATGTAGCTTTTATTTTGGTAAAATGTGTTTGTTTATTTTTCTTTATTGAAAAACAAATTTACAAAAAGCAAGGCAGATAAAATCAATATGAGTGAATAGTAAAAGAAAATAATCAAATATCTAAAATAAAACAGTAAAAAAATGGAAAATAAATTAACATAAAGTGTAAATAATTTTTTAAAAAATCACAATTTAATTTAAAAAATTCGAATGAGCTTTATGGGCCATGAAACATACAAGAGGCACACCACTGCATCCAAAATATTGTATGAATTAAAAAATACACAAATAAATACACCAATAAATATGCCTATGAATACAAGTAATATACAATAATACAACCATAATTAAAAATTGGCTGTGAGATAAATCCTGAAATAAATAAATAAATAAATGTAAATGAGACAAAGATATAAATGAGTAAATATAGTTCAATAAATAAATGTTTTTTCTTTAATAAGAACATTTTTAAAGGATGTTTTTATTTCTTTCACAGCTCTTTTTAATTTCCATGTGTTAGATTTAAATCAGGAGGCATGTTTATCTCACACATTCACACTGACAGCAACAGAACAGGCTGCTGGAATAAATACATTTATAATCATTGATTAAACAGGATCAGCATTATTATATTAACGCAGACAGTGATGATATTTACATGTTAAAAAGATGTGTATATTATAATACATAAAGGCAAGTTGACCTCAATATTAAAATCACTATGTCTGTGCAGTAAAAAACAATAATTAAAAAAAAAAACGGAAAAAAATAGAATATATGACACAAGCTGTAAAAAATGAGAATATAATTAAAAAGTATAATTCAGATTAAATCTCAGTCCCTTCAGGCTCTGTTAATGTGTGCAGACTGAACTCTTTGCAGATTTTAAATTAAGATATTTCAGGGAGTTTCAGTATCAAGAGAAGTTCATTGGAGCCTGTCTATTGTGACGTCATCGCAATGCGCCAACGCCCCGATGACGTCGCTCGGGCGCGACGTTGTTGGCGTTCAGTTGGCGCTCAGAGACAAACAGAGGAAGGAACAGGAGCTGCGGTGAGTCTGAACGGTTTCATGTTTTATTGTTGTTATTTGTTATTGTTATGATGACGTCACAGAGAGCCTGACGGGTCCTCAGACAGTCAGCTGTTTTCAGCAGGTCGCTGTGTTTCACACGGAGCTTCCTGTCTCTGTGACAGCACAGGTGAAGAAGTACTCGGATCCTTTACTGCAGTAACGTTACTGAGACTCACTGTGGACACACTCAGCTACAAGTTACAGTCCTGCATCAAAACCTGACTGACGCCACAGTGTGTATATATTAACATATAGTTAAAGTTAAAGTACTCACTGTGCAGTAACTGTTACCTGCTGCCAGTGTTTCTTTTCTACCTGATGTTTCTGTTCTGTCTGTGTCATTTTACTGCACACGAGTCTCTGCAGAGTCAGAGGAACAGTCTGTGTTCAGCTTTGTGACGATGAGTTTCACAGCTGATCCAAAAAGAGTTTATTTAGGGAGTGTTCTTTATTTGTCAGAGCAGAGGGCGTGGCTGGGGTGTGACTTTCTTTTAAACCTCTTCTCAGCTACAGATATTTTTCCTTGAGCCTCCCCGCGTGACTGAAGTGAGGAAAATGTATGATAAATGTATGTTTTTACGGTTACCAGCTGTTATAAATGGTGTACGTTGGGCAATTTTTAAAGAAACACGCCGACCAAATCCAAAGACGTGTTTTCTTCAAGAATGAAAATAAATACAAAACACAACCATTTGAATCAATATGCCCCCACAAAATAAAAAATAACTTTTTAAGAGTGGAAAAATGAAAATTGTATAAAAGGCATTTTTTAAACGATGACTACAAAAATTGCCAGATATGTTTGACAGGGTTCCTATGCAAGTATGGAAGAGTATGGAAATAAATTTGATCAGTTTCCAGGTATTAAAAAGTATGGAAAATGAAAAATAAAGCATGGAAAAATATTTATGTTTCCAGACTATTACCACTGTTCTAAAATACTGTTTTCTAAAATAGAAAATTAGGTATTTCCAAAAATGATTTAATCAATCCGGATCGTGTTTTATGTCGGGCCAAGCACAGTTCATGTGAGAGCAAACGTCTCAGAAAACATACCGCCCCTTTTACCTGATTGACAAGTGGTATGTCCAGTCCGCTGCCCCATGACCCTCCTCCAGCCCCCCAGGTATCAAGTTTCACTCCAACACTGCACCTTCGACAAGAAGACGAGTTTCACGTGGTTCACAATGGGTAGATGCAAGTTTTTGGATGGATGGCTTGACAATACCGTATATAAATACTGGTTGGCCAAGAATTCCCAATTCACACGCAGAGCTAGATGCAAGCTTTGTGTGAAATCGTTTGACCTCGCCAACATGGGGGAGAAGGCGATTCTGAGCCACATGAAAGGAAAAAACACTGACGTCTCGTTACTGCATCGCTTGCACCCAGAGTCCCAACCTTTTTGCCTCAGCCCAGACATTGAACTTACCTGAGTTTTTATTTGCATGCCATTATGGTACTTGGCTACAGTTGCCTATTAAGAATAATTAAATATGATGTGAAATATGATACACTGATATATTTACTCAGATGTCGCATATTCTCTGAGGGGAAAAAAATGCAGAGAAGTCTGGAAATTAGGGTATGGAAAAGTATGGAATTTTGAAATTCCAAATGTGTAGGAACCCTAGTTTAAAGAAAAAAAGCCAAAAATTTTGACAAGAAAAATAAACCAAAACAAAAAAATCAAAGAAAACATGTCCTCCAAACACTTGTTTTCTTTAAATATCACAAAAAATATTTAAAGGAAAAAAAATTTGATGTGATTCAGGTGAAACTGAACAACGAAATATCCTGTATACAGGACAGGACTGCAGATGTGTCATGATGACGACACAATAATCCAGATATTATAAAAAATCACAGTTTGGTCGAGTGAAATATTCAAATCACAGGAGCTGTGATTTGTTAGTGAAGCATTGTGGTGCTACAGAGATACTCTGCATTCAGATCATACTCCAGACAAAAACACATTATCACCATTTTTATATTTTTGTAATTAAAACAAAATGCAAAAATTACAGATTCCACTGAAATTGTGACTGATACAGACAAAACGATCGCATGCTTTTTAAAAAAAATAAATAAATAAATGTTGTATATCCTGCAGCTTTAGACGTGAGTGTGTTCTGTGACACTGCAGATCAAGTCTTTGTCATTGAGGTGAAGCAGCAGTTTGACGATCAGAGACACAAACTCTTCCTCCTCATGTTTTAAAATCAAACAGCATTTTGTGTCAGTTGTCGCTAACTTTGGTCGTTGATCAGGGTTCCCACCATCATCAAAACTTCTGGAAAAGTTATGAAATAAAAAAACTGTTTTCCAGGCCTGGAAATGGTTTGGGATTCAAAGAATACCTTGGAAAAGTTTTTAATATGAAATGTGAATTTTGACTGCTTTTAAAATATGTTCCTGAAAATCCCAAAACATGTCTAACTTTGATTGAAATACTTTCCTTGTATTTAAACTGTTGAAATGTCACCAGTATCAGCTGATACACATCGGTGTGTGCAGCTTGTTGGCAACAGACTAATGAGTCTAATGAGCAGCTAAAGTGATTGCTGGCAGTTTGCTTATCTGCAAACGCCTGGATACTGCATGTTTAACAATGGTTTAAATATGGCTTTCCAACATCAAATATGATACATGACTCAAGAGAGAGGCAGACCAAAACATTTGACTCTGGCAACAAAGGAGAAGCAGCTCTGGTTAAAACATGCTGAAGAGAAAATGCATCAAAACAACCTAAAGGCAGTTCAACAGATATTTCACGTCTGCTGCAGTCGGGTCAGATAACATTACTGATTGGTAAACGTGTGGCAGCTCTGATTGATTAATCCTTTAAATGACTGATTAAACACCATCTGGTCCTCTGCTGTCAGTGTCTCAGTGAGCTGGATTTGTTTGGACTAAATGAGACGTCAGCGTGGACTCGTCAATGATTCATTAGTTAATTAAAGAAATAATCAGCTGATCGGTTACTAATGGAGACATCTTGTTGTTCTTCAGGTGGATCAGAGATGCCGTCCGGATCAGACTCCTCAGGATCTGGACTGAAGTCAGTCAGACGATCTCCTCGTCTGTCTCCTCAGGTCGGTCAGCTGGTCTGTCTTCATGACATGAAGCCACACTTTGCAACATTTATTCATCTCTGCCATGTCTCCTTCTCGTCCTAAGTTTCCAGTAGTGTAGGTGCAGGAGTGTGGCAATTATTGTATGCATGGCATCAATAACAGGATCAGATAAACTCAGAGGTGTACGACTCTGGTGGATCGGACAGTTTGAAACCAGTTCTTTATTCACATCTTTACTCTCGAACCACAAAAATAAAAGCTGTGGAAATCCGTAAGAAACTTGTTCAACATAAGAGTTTGTTTTTGTTCTGAACTTCATTTATTGAGAGAGAAGAAGAAGAAATCTGTCAATCATCAACCCGAGCTGGAGTTTGACCTCAGGATCTCTCGTCACAGTTTCATGTTAATACATGATGGTTATCTCAGAGTGAAGTCGGCGAGACGACTCCTCTCTTCTTCTGTTTCTGTATTTCAGGTCTGAGCTCTGTTTGAATCTGAGCAGCTGAAGTGTGTCGCAGAGAGGAGTGATGAAATGTTCCTGTTTGTGTTTGCAGAGCAGCAACAGCAGCAGCAGTAAAGGAAAGGAGGAGAGGAAAGGAGGAGGTGGTCTGCAGGAGGCGAAGAGGAGAGGGAAGATGGAGAGGAGCAGAGAGGAGGACGAGGAGCTGAGCGATAAACTGCAGACGCTGGTGAGACATGAGAAACTAAACAGAGTGATGATTCTTCTTTAATAAGAAGTCTTTAAACAGTTCAGACACAAACAGCTGATCACGTTTACTCGAGTACTGTGCTCAGGTACACACCTCAGGTACACACGTCAGGTACACACGTCAGGTACACACATCAGGTATGTGTAATGTAATTAGTAATAATGTAATAATTGTGTGTGTGTGTGTGTGTGTGTGTGTGTGTGTGCAGGATCTGAGCAGCAGGTCAGCGGTCAGTGGAACAGGTCTGGTTTACTCTGAGATCTTCACTCATCATAAGAACCTGTGGGACGACAGGTAACCTGCTCACCTGTGTTCCCTCTGTGAGCACGTCACAGACACACACCTGGTTTATTTAGCGTGATTAATGAAGAGGTGTCACCTGTGTGTCGTTGTTGTTGTTCAGTCATCCAGAATGTCCCGACAGAGTGATGTCCATCATGGAGGAGCTGAAGAGACAGGAGCTGCTGTCTCACTGCATCAGAGTGGAGGTCTGTCTGTCTGTCTGTCTGTCTGTCTGTCTGTCTTTTGTGTGTGTACTGATTTAAAGCTCAGTTCAGACCAAATATTCACGACGAGATGTAACAATAAAGAGAAAAGTGTCAGCAGTGTGAACTGGCCGGTCTGAGCTCGACTCAAGCCGTCTGATGATGTCACCTGACACTCAGCTGGTCAGATGGCCGGCGGCTGGTTTTAAAGCACGTCACCTGTTTCAACAGCCAATCAGCTTGTAGTGAAGTCAGCTGGTCAAGTCAAAATGACCACAGATGGCGTGTTGGCTTGCTGCAGCAGGTGCTCCGTCCCCACTGAGTCCTCTGTTTCTGTCCTCACGGTGTGCCGGTGTCAGACGGTGGGTTACTGCTGCTGCTGGCTGTATGTGCTTATGCCCCGCCCACACACACATTCTCATTGACTTATGAATTGGCGCTGGTTATTTATATTATTGTGGCGTATTGATTATGAATACAGTCCATCTGATGCTGGTTTTGTTTCATCACTGTAGCCAGTATCTCACTATCACTATCCTCATTCAGATTTTAAGAAGCTACAAATTATATTCAGCCACAAAATAAG
>NC_065521.1:45679385-45682856 GCF_006386435.1 Epinephelus moara | reverse complement strand
GTTGACTAGAGATGATACGCCGTCTCATGGCGGTCACTTCCTGTCGACGTTACAGCTCAGAAGCACAGAGAGTTGTTGACTAGAGATGATACGCCGTCTCATGGCGGTCACTTCCTGTCGACGTTACAGCTCAGAAGCACAGAGAGTCGTTGACTAGAGATGATACGCCGTCTCATGGCGGTCACTTCCTGTCAACCAGCAGCTTTTACAGTGTTACAGAACGGAGCATTGACAGTAGGTGTTGTAGGTCTGGTTGTGAATCTTTGGTCTGAACTGGACTTAAGAGTGTGGTCTTTCATTCTCAGAGCGCGACTCGTTAATCTCACCCTCGGACATTAAGATAAGATCAGATCAACTTTATTGCTCCGGAGGGAAATCTGTCTTGGAGCACATAGTGCATATAGCTGCACACATGGCGCAATAGACGTCAAAAGACAACACATCACATGGTAGGTTTCAGCGTACTGAGGCAAAATCAAAACAGCAGCAGTGTAATAAAATGATTAGATAAAAGCTGATAAAATAAAATTGCACCTCCCTTAGGATGTTTGTAACGTTCCCTCTGAGCTCTGCCTGCTCTCACATGTTTGTGCAGTAAACCTGTTAAATTAATTTTATTTTTCTCCTTTCATTGTAAAAGTCCTGAAGGACACAGAGGACGAACATGTAATAATAAACCCTTGGAGAGCAGCAGTGGATGAACCCAGTAAAAGAGTAACAGCCTGTAAGAGACGCTCTCAGATTAAAGGTTAACTGTGAATCAGTCGACCATGGTGACAAACTGAGGCTGGACGGCAGCCATTTTGGATGTTTCCTATTTAGTCAGCTGGCTTCATGCTCATCGTTGTGTCCGTGACACGAAGGTGCATGAGACAAAATGACATCATCATGTATTTTGCATTGAAGCACGATGGCTCCACCAAACTCAGAGCCCATCTGCTTTACGTCTGAAGATTCTGTCTGATGTGATGAAGCCTCTTGAGTTGAGGGTCGAATGTTTCAGGCTGGTCTGCTGCAGCCAGCGGACGTCTGAACCATGACTTCCTGGTTATGAACAGTCACAAACAGTTTGGAGCCGCTGTGATCCAGTGAACATCTCAGACCTGATCTGACAATAAAGTTTTATCACCATCTAAGAGTTTTAGCGACGAGCTCAGAGCGATACTGAAGGTGAAATCAACAAGTCACGCTCCTGAATAAAGACAGATGTCCATCTCTCCTACTGTACCTGAATGCAGCTCAGAATGAAATATTAAAGTCTCTGTAAACGTTCACTGACATCACGTAAACTTCAGTTTTGTAACCTCAGAATCACAGATGAGACTTTGTTCTGTTTTCAGCCCCGAGAGGCCTCAGAGGACGAACTGCTGCTGGCTCACAGGTGAGACTCTACTGTCCTCTACTGTCCTCTATTGTCATCTAATGTCCTCTAATGTCCTCTACTGTCATCTGCTGTCCTCTGTTGTCCTCTGTTGTCATCTAATGTCCTCTAATGTCCTCTACTGTCCTCTAATGTCCTCTACTGTCATCTGCTGTCTTCTGTTGTCATCTACTGTCCTCTGCTGTCCTCTGTTGTCCTCTGTTGTCATCTAATGTCCTCTAATGTCCTTTACTGTCCTCTAATGTCCTTTACTGTTCTCTGCTGTCCTCTACTGTCATCAACTCTCCTCTACTGTCCCCTATTGTCCTCTAATGTCCTCTACTGTCCTCTCCTCTAATGTTCTGTGTTTGCAGGAAGGATTATGTGGAATTGATGAAGTCGACTCAGATGATGACAGAAAGTGAACTTCAGACTCTGTCTGAGAAATACGACTCTGTTTACCTCCATCCTGTAAGAACACACACACACACACACACACACACAGAGTTATAGATAGTGGACATAACTCTAGCCACTAACAGGCTTTGCTGCTTTGCTATTGGTCCACGCCATCGAGACTCCGCCTCTGCTCCCTGAGACAGATCTTTGCACTCACCGTCCAATCAGGAGGCAGCAGTCACACAGTCCAGCACACCTGCTGCTCATCTCCACTTTGAAACCAGAGCACACAGAGGGGTGCAGGGTGCAGAGGTGAACCAATAGCAAAGCCAGTTAGAGGGCGTAACACGTATGAAATATGTTTTTGTGTGTGTGTGTGTGTGTGTGTGGTAGGAGTCCTTCCAGGTGAGTGTGTTAGCGGTGGGTTCAGTCTTCCAGCTGGTCGATCAGGTGATGACCTCTGACCTCAGGAATGGATTCGCTGTCATCAGGTAAGTACAGCTTGTTATGGTGCATTCAGGTGCTCCTCATCAGCTTGTAAATTCAAACGTTTACCAGTTACGTCAGCAGAAAGTTTCTCTGGAACAAACGGGGTTAAACTGGTTCCAGTTCAGTCAGAGCAGCAGGTTCACGTCGTCTCACTGAGCCGTTCACTTCCTCCAGGTGTTACCATCACTTCCTGCTGCTCTTGTTTCACATTAAAAGCATTTTGTAGGCAAATCATTTGGAGACTTATATTGTGTTCATCACTCAGAAAGCTGTTTCTCTCTGTCTGTCTGTCTGTCTGTCTGTCTGTCTGTCTGTCAGACCTCCAGGTCATCACGCTCAGTCAAATGAGGCAAACGGTTACTCTGTTTTCAACAACGTGGCGATCGCAGCTCGATACGCTCAGACCAGACACTCAATCAGCAGGTAGAGGGGTGTGTGTGATCTTCTGCTCTGATTGGCTGACGGTCTCTCAGACACTGATTCAATGTGTATAAAAGTGGCATCACCTTCATCACTGTACATCCTGCTTTTATTCTGAAGGCCAGAGGTTCATAACAGTGCTCTGATTGGCTCCTTAAACTGTCAGTGTAATGACTGTGTGTGTGTGTGTGTGTGTGTGTGTGTGTGTTTCAGGGTGTTAATAGTGGACTGGGATGTTCATCACGGTCAGGGCATCCAGTACCAGTTCCAGGAGGACCCCAGGTAAACTCCAGAGGACAGATATATAAACAGTGAACACACAGAAACCATGTGTTCGTCTTTTCCTGCACCTATGATTCACTGAGTTAAAACTGTCTTATCTGTGTGTGTGTGTGTGTGTGTGTGTGTGTGTGTGTGTGTGTGTGTGTGTCAGTGTGCTGTACTTCAGTGTCCACAGGTATGAGCAGGGGTCTTTCTGGCCTCACCTGTCTGAGTCTGACAGTCAGTTCATCGGCAGTGGACGAGCTGAAGGCAGAAACATCAACCTGCCCTGGAACAAGGTGACTCATCACTGTTCACTCCTCTCTGTTCACTCATCACTGTTCACTCCTCTCTGTTCACTCATCACTGTTCACTCATCACTGTTCACTCCTCTCTGTTCACTNGAAGGCAGAAACATCAACCTGCCCTGGAACAAGGTGACTCATCACTGTTCACTCCTCTCTGTTCACTCATCACTGTTCACTCCTCTCTGTTCACTCATCACTGTTCACTCATCACTGTTCACTCCTCTCTGTTCACTC
>NC_065521.1:45663176-45676370 GCF_006386435.1 Epinephelus moara | reverse complement strand
GAGTGTGCTTGTGTGTGTGTGTGTGTGTGTGTGTGTGTGTGTGTGTGTGTGTGTGTGTGTGTGTGCTTGTGTGTGTGTTTTCAGGGGGAGATGTGTGTGAGTCCTCAGTGTTTCCATGTTCTGACTCACATGTTGATGAGTTTGGCTGAAGGTCGACTCGTTCTGGCTCTCGAGGTAAAAACACTCACACATCATCACTGCAGACTGTACTGGATACATGCAGCATTTAGTACACTCACACACACACACACACACACACACACATATATATATACATTATACATGTGTGTGTGAGTGTACTAAATACTGTGTGTATACTGGAGTATACACTGGGGCTGCCCCCTAATAGTGGACTAAACATTAGTCGACCAGAAAGGTCATTAGTCAAACAACAAAAAAACAATGTGAAACACTGTTAGGAGCTGTGCCTTGTCAAAATAAATCCGGAGTATACACATGTACTCTTAATACACACCTAGATAAATACTGCCTGAGTATATGTATATAGCATTATCTGTTGTACTCGCACAGGGAGGTTATAACCTGCAGTCGACAGCAGAGGGCGCTGCAGCCTGTATCAGAGCTCTGCTGGGAGGAGCCTGTCCTCCTCTGACGCCGCCCACAGCTCCGTCTGACAGGTAACATGTGAAACACCTGAGACACACCTGAGTTATCAGTAACACTGCTAGATTTGTAACCAACTGTCTTTCTGTCTGTCTGACTGCCTCTCTGTCCGTCTGTCTGTCTGTCTGTCCTTCAGCGCCCTGCAGTCGATCTCTCAGACCGTCTCAGCTCTGTATCCACACTGGGCCTCTCTGCAGACGCTGGGTGAGACTTCCATCACACTGCCTCAGCTTTTATTTTGAAAAGCAGAACTCACACATTCACACAGGGAAAGAACGACGACGCTCAACATAAACTTCCTGTCCTCTTCCTTTTTCCTGTGCAGAAGGCGGCCCATTTGCTGAGGGGCGTGTCATCAGAGCAACGACCAATAAGCACAGCACAAAGCTGACTGACCATGCCCCCTCCGTTACCACGACAACAGGTCTGGTTTATGATGAGAGTATGATGGAGCACCTGAACATGTGGGACAGGTGAGTGACCTCGTCTCCGCCCATCCTGTAGAAAACTGTGATGTTATATGATAATGTATGACGTGTAAACACAGTGCGTGTGTATGTGATGATAAAACTGTAACTCTGTGACTCACATGCAGACATCATCCTGAACAGCCTCAGAGAATCTTCAAAATCTTCTCCAAACATCAGCAGCTGGGATTGGTCGACCGTTGCCAACGGATACCAGCTCGCTTAGCAACGGAGGAGGAGTTGTCCAGGTGTCACAGGTACGTATGGTGCATTCAGGTGCTTCTCTGATGCTCCGTGTTCATGTTTGTGTTCATGAGCTTTAAGTCGTAACGTGGAAACAACACGGACGCTGTGAAGAAGACGTGCTGTGTGCAACATGTGAAATAAGACGTTTCTAACATCGATCAAACATGAGCCAAAATTTTTATTGACTTTCTGAGTCGTTGCGACTTTAGGGAGCGTTCTGGAACTCATTTGTCAGATTGTTCCGATAACACATGAAAGTGGTGATGTTTACAGAGGTTTGTGTGTGTGTGTGTGTGTGTGTGTGTGTGTGTGTGTGTGTGCAGTGTGCAGCACATTGAGCAGATGAAGGCCACAGCAGCGATGAAGCCCAGAGATCTGTACAAACTTGGAAACGAGTTTAACTCCATCTACATCAACAACCAGAGCTTCCAGTCTGCCCTGCTGGCTGCTGGGAGCTGTTTCACTGCAGTGGAGAGGATCCTCACAGGACAGGTACATACGGACACTGAATATGAGGGACGTCAACGGTTAACTGTTAGTTAGCCACAATATTCTTGACCGGTCATACATGTCGGTTTATAGCTTAGTTTTGCTACTCTGTGCACCACCCAGGTCTGGTAGAAACTAACTAGCAGCACAGCTCATTTAACGCTTCTAACGTCGTCCCGGAGTCACAAACCAGATGGTGATGTAACGAAAGCTACACACATTATTTTGGGGGAGACCGTAATATGGGCACAATGTTTCCGTAGCAACACAGTCTGCCACTGGGAACATGTTACCAGCTGTCATCACCGAATGAGCAGTGCCGCTAACCAGCTAACGTTAGCTCCCACCTGACCCAGGTGGTGCAGGACATTATTTACAGTCTGTGGTACGAGATGAGATGTGTTCCTGTCGGTCTCTCCAGGTGAGTAACGGCGTGGCGATCGTGCGTCCTCCTGGTCATCACGCAGAGAAAGATTTTCCGTGTGGTTTCTGTTTCTTCAACACGGCGGCGCTCACTGCTCGCCACGCCCAGAAAATCTCCCACAATGCACCACTGCGAGTCCTTATCCTGGACTGGGATGTTCACCATGGCAACGGGACGCAGCACATGTTTGAGGACGATGACAGGTGAGGAGGAGTGTCATGTGACAGGAAGTGATGTACAGTGAAATGAAGTGATAATGATGATGAGTCTCTCCCTCTCCAGTGTCCTGTACATCTCCCTCCATCGCTATGACAACGGGATGTTCTTCCCGTCTTCGATAGATGCTGCCCCTGACAGAGTGGGCGTGTCCAAGGGGGCAGGGTTTAATGTGAATGTGGCGTGGAGTGGCGGGCGGATGGGCGACTCCGACTACCTGGCAGCCTTTCACAGGGTTGTCATGCCGATCGCAACTGAGGTAACATCACACACACACACACACACACAGCGGTCAGACCTGAAGGAGTGTTCTGATTGGTCAAGCTTCTCTCTGCAGTTTAATCCCGGCCTGGTTCTGGTGTCGGCCGGGTTCGATGCAGCTCGGGGGGATCCGCTGGGTGGATATCATGTGACCCCGGAGGGATACGCCCACCTCACACACCTGCTGATGTCACTGGCGGGGGGGCGGGTCCTACTCATACTGGAGGTAAACACACAAACTGTCAGGTGTGTGTGTGTGTGTGTGTGTGTGTGTGTGTGTGTGTGTGTGTGTGTGTGTGTGAATTCAGTGAAGAGTGAAGATTAGGGAATTCTTAGGGGATTCTTGTGAAGGGAAGTGAAGTGAGGGTCTTCAAGTAAAGTGAATGGGTTATGAAGTAAAAAAAAAAAAAACAAGGTAAGTAAAGGCTTGTGATGTGAAGTGCATGGTTGTGAAATTATGTGAAATGAAGTGCATTGCTGTAAAGTGAAAGAAATTGAAGTGAAGAGTAAAGGGAAATTAAGTGAAGTGAGGGTTGTAAAGTGAAGTGAAGAGAATGTTTGTGAGATGAAGTGCATTAATGTAATGTGAAGGAAACTGAGGTGAAGGGTAGATGAGGAAAATGAAGTGAAGCGAACAGAAGTGAAGTGAAGGTTATGAATTGATTTGAAGTGACTGGTTATGAGATTATGTGAAATGACATGCATTGAAGTTAAGTGAAGGAATGTAAAGTGAAGGGAAGGAAGGGTTGTGAAGTAAATAAAAGTGAAGAAAAGTGAAAGGTTGTGAAGTGAACGATTGTGAAATGAAGTGCATTATTTCAAAGTGAAGGAAATTGAAGTGAATAGAAGTGAAGTGAGGGTTGTGAGATGATGTGAAATAAAGTGCGTTAATGTAAAGTGAAGGAAACTGAAGTGAAATAAGTGTTGCGAGGGGTTGTAAAAGGAAACTGAAGTGAAATAAGTGTTGCGAGGGGTTGTAAAGTGAAATGAAAGGTTGTGAGATGATGTGAAATGAAGTGCATTAATGTAAAGTGAAGGAAACTGAAGTGAAATAAGTGTTGCGAGGGGTTGTAAAGTGAAATGAAAGGTTGTGAGATGATAAAGTGCATTCATGTAAAGTGAAGGAAAGCGAAGTGAATAGAAGTGAAGTGAAGGGTTGTAAAGTGAAGTGAACAGAAGTGAGGTGAGGGTTGTGAAGTGAATGGTTGTGAGATGATGTGAAATGAAGTGCATTAATGTAAAGTGAAGGAAATTGAAGTGATCTCTCTCTTTCTGTCTCTCAGGGAGGTTATAACTTGACGTCCATCTCTGACTCCATGGCGATGTGCACCAGCGTGTTGCTAGGAGATCCCCCTCCCTCCTTGGTGTCGCCCCTCCCCCCTCCACATCACTGTGCCGTGACAGCGATCAACGAGGTCATCCGACACCACGCCCCCTACTGGAGTTCGCTGAGGATACACAGTGAGTGCAGGACTTCATCTGTTTTATATTTTTTAATGTTATTGTTAATTACTTCCCCGATTTTTCTCTCAGTCCCAGAGTCTGTGCGGACGTCCCTACCCGCCCTGAAGCATCGTGGGAAACGTAGTTCTAAAGGACATGGAAGGAAGTCAGAGCAGAGCAGCGCAGACAAACCACCGCTGCCCCCTGCAGGATCGGATGAACTATCAGTAAATGTTTTAGATTAATATCAGAATGAGGAAAAAGGATGACATTAGAATATTGTGACTCTTATTGGTTGTGTTCCTCCAATCAGACGGAGGGTGGTCTGGAGCAGCTCACTCAGGGGTTGGCCAGTTTGGACATCACTGAAACCTCAGCCAATAACACTCCTGCTACGTCCACCCCCGTGGGCGGGGCCAGACCAAAGGTTCGCCCCAGCTCGGAGAAGGTCACCTGTGAAGGTGAAGTGAAGGCGGAGTCTTGTGACGTGACACCTGAGCAGAGCCAATCAGCAACAAGTACCCAGCCTCAGGTGAGCAGGAAGTCCATCAACGGCCTGGAGTAATTGACTAGATATAGATTATAGATTTATAGATTTATTATATAGAGGTTATAGATATATAGATTTAATATATATAGATAGAGAGAGAGAGAGGGAGAGAGAGAGAGAGAGAGAGAGATTTATATTTAGTCATATTTTATAGATATAGATTGTATTGATGGTAGATTTATGTATACATACATTACAGTTTACGAATATATGGATTTATTATATATAAATATGTAGATAGATTATATATAGATTCATATATATAGATTAATTTGTATAGATTTGCTATATATGAATTATAGATGTAAAGATTTATTTTTAGATTTTAGATATATTATTAATAATTTCATAAAGACAATAAATATATCCAATTATCTTATGTAGATTATAGATATATAGATTTATATATATAGAATTTAGATATACAGATTTAATATACAGATCATAGATAAGGTCCATCTTCATGTCTTTCATACTTTATTAACCCTTCACAGGCTGTTGCCGTGGCAGCATCAGAGTCGGTTGCCTCCGGAGACAAGGCTGCTGATGGAGCGGGGGCAGAGCCAGAGACAGAGGGAGCGTGTGGTTGGTCGAAGCCTGAGACGTCTCTGGAGTTGATTTCTGGAGGACAGACGGACGTCAGAGAATATTATTTTTATATAACTAAATGATATGTATTAATACCTGTCTGTCTCCATGTCACTGACCTGTCTCTGTCTGTCTCTGTCTTCAGACTCTGTTTGTGGTGGACCCTCTGCCCTGGTGTCCTCACCTGGATGCTGTGAAGCCCCTCCCCCCCTCAGGTATCGACATCTTCCAGCCGTGTCAGGACTGCGGCTCTGACGCTGAGAACTGGACCTGTCTCACCTGCTACCAGGTGACCTGTCTCACCTGTCCATCACACAGTCTGTCTCACCTGTTGATGATGATGTTTCTCACCTGCTGTCCTTCCTGTCTCAGGTGTTGTGTGGTCGTTACGTTAATGAGCACATGGTGAATCACGGTGTTGTTTCTGAACACCCGCTGGTGCTGAGCTTCAGTGACCTGTCGGTGTGGTGCTACCTGTGTGAGGCCTACATACACAACCAGGTGACCTCATCATAATCACAATATGTCATTAATATGGAGATGGATTAGTGCCAATATTTCGTACGGAGATAAATTAGTGCCTATAGTTGTGTACGGAGAAAAATTAGTGCCAATATTTGTGTACGGAGATAGATTAGTGCCAATATTTGTGTACGGAGATAGATCAACTGCCAATATTTGTGTACGGAGATAAATTAGTGCCAATATTTGTTTATGGAGGTGGATTTCTGTCAGTATAATGTGTGCGAGGAATTCGACAGTCTGTGTGTTAATGTGAAATCTGTGAATTTATTTCCACAAATGCAAAGAAAGATTTGTAAAGCCTAAAAACTATTTTGTGAGTGTGTAATGGATCTGCAGATACACAAATAAAAAAAAAAAGATTGTTTGTTAAAGCACATGTGTAGGCTGGGATTTGAATTTCCTGCATATATTTTGTTTTTTGAAGTTAGATTTATAAATAAAAACTGGATTCACAAATTTGTGAATGTTTGTAAAATTGTCGCAAATACGTTTAATTTCTTTGTAAATTAATTAAATTAATTTACTGTTGGTTTTTTTGATGGACTTAATATATCTGCAGATCCGATTGTGTTTTAAATTTTCAGATTGCACATTAAGGCTGTTGATCAGTTCACACAAATAATATTGACACAAATCTGTCTCCATACGTTTATTATTGTCAATAAAACATCTTCATCATTTAAGATCAATAAACTGAAACTTTTTTCTCCTTCAGATTCTGTTTGAAGCTAAAAACGCTGCTCACTGCGCCAAGTTTGGAGAAGAGATCCCTCCATGGAGCTGAGAGGAGGAAGAGGAGGAGGAGGAGGAGGTGGAGGATGGTGTAAAAACCTGACACTGTTACTGTCTCTCTCCCTTTGGTGTGATTGGACTGTTGCGTTGCCATGGATACAGCACACCAGCAGTGGTGCTTTGTGGGAAACGTAGCGATGTCTGCGGAGTCTCACAGCTGCCAAAAAACAAACAAACGAAGTGTTTTTATTTTTTTAAATCCAGATTGGTGCTGATCATCTTCATCATCTCCATCATCATCATCAGCAGGCCGTCGGTTCAGTTCCCTGAAAATGTGACGAATCACCAGCAGACTCTGGGTGCTTTTATTCTGAAAAAATACTGAGCAGAAACAAAGTTTATCGAACAAAAAGAGCCGATGGAGGAGTAGTGATGATGTCATCAGGAGGTCACGCCCACAAACAGCTGCTCAATAACAACAAAAATCTGCAGTTTTATTTTCATTTATTAACTACAGGAAGTTTAAACTGAGATCAGCCGGAGGAGAAAAATAAAAGTTCAGTAAAATAAATAATCAGAACAGGAAGTGAGAAAATAAACGCTCGTAGAAACAGACGAGTTGTCTGCGTCATTTGAAATTGTTTCTGTCTGTAAATCATTTAGACGTTTCAGAAGATGCCTGAAAAACAAGGTGTTTATTTCGCTCGTTGTAAAAGGCAAAAACACCAAAAAACAACTGGATGAGGAGACGAGTCAGAGTTTGTGTCCGTGAACGCATCATGTCGTTCCGACTGGTTTAAAAACAAAGAATAAAACAGGAAGTTTGTTTCAGACAGAAAAAACATGGATGAAAAGTTTTAATAACCAGTTTCTGTTGAAGACGAGATTTTGAAATGTCCAGATAATTTTTACTTTTTAATTTTCAGTTTTCTTTTGAACAGAAGGACGTCCTCACTTCAGGTGCGTTTGATTTTTACACCTAAGGAACATTATTTTATTGAAAACAGAGTTGTGTCAGTGTGTAGCTGCAGACTGAGAGTTTAATTATCAGGTCTGCGCTTTAATTTGAAAAGTCTGAACATTTAGTTTCCTGTCAGCAAAGTTCAACATATGAAGACGTTCAATCTTTAAAGCTGCGGACGGAAATATACAAGAGTCAGAAGGTCCTGTGTCTGAGGTGCGTTTGATTTAAAGACTGAGGGACGGTGAAGGCAGTGTTAAGGTGGAGACAACAGGAGTTTTGTGTGTTGTGCAATATTTGTGTTTGTAAATGTTTTATTACTATTAAAATGTTTGTATGTATCTTTGTTTCCTGCTGATGTCACTCATTAATAATTAATTTTAATTTTCCTGTACTTTACTTGAGTATTTCTATTTTCTGCTACTTTATATTTTTACTCCACGTCTCAGGGGAAATAATTTCACTGCACTACATTTAACAACAATAACAATAAGTAAATACACCCTGTAGTCTGAGTACTTTTACTTTTGGTACTTTCAGTATACTTTGATGATGATGATATTCTGATACTTTTGTACTTTTATCAGTAGCACAAAGTAATAATTTAAATGCAGGACTTGTTCTCAAAAGCTTAATGACAAAGTAATAGATTACATGTAGTGCAGTACATGTGTATAATGTATTACTTACAGTGGTAATTTTGGTAACTGAAGAGTAAAAGTACCTCTGATGTGTCCCTCAGTGTTTCTGAGTCCTGATGTTTCTTCTTCGTGGTTATAAATGAGTGAGATCATTTCCTCAGTAGGAGAAGAAGCTGATCTCGGGTCAGCCTGCAGGAGGCGCTGTGAGCAGCTCCATCATATAAACACGGTATAAAGCGCTGAGATGAAGCAGAGTATCGATCCTTTGCAGCAGATCGATACTGTCTGATAACCTGTTCATCATCTCGGCCTGTGTCAGTGTGACTTACTGATTACAGATCAGTGCTGGTGGAGGAAGATCCACATCCGGGGATGTAGAGCTGCCTCCTCCTCCTCCTCCTCCTCCCTTCATCCTCTCCTCCGCCTGCATCCTCTCATCCTGCAGACACACACACACACACACACAGACAGACAGACAGACAGACAGACGGACAGGTGCATCTCCTCCCGCTGCAGGTGCGTTTCCGGTTTTTCTTCTTTGATCTGATGTGTCGATGTTTCTGATTTCAGATCAGCTTCTCTTTCAATCACGGCTGTGCGCGCGCGCGCGTGTGTGTAGAGGTGATGATGTAACCGGCGGGATGTGCGGACCGTGTTTATGTTTATCTTAATGCTGATTGGCTGTCAGGAGCTGCCTGACGCAGTTACTGATAAAAACTGAACATTAATGAAAATCTTAAACCGTCTTAATGTTCACAGAGTATCAAATATAAACGTGTATTTTTATTGATATTCTGCCAATAATCGATAAACATGGCAGGTAAATGAAGGCTCAGAGCTGTGACTGGTGTCAGGTGGAGCTTCAGGTAGAACAGTCACTGTGGCTCGAGGAGGCTGAGTGTTGGGAACATGCGACTCTTTGT
Organism: Epinephelus moara; assembly: GCF_006386435.1. NCBI lineage: Eukaryota > Metazoa > Chordata > Actinopteri > Perciformes > Serranidae > Epinephelus > Epinephelus moara. The sequence continues at coordinate 45,667,280 of NC_065521.1, read as the reverse complement.
GAAAATCCGCATTCTGGAACATTTGACTGGATCATCCGGTGACTCCCAAACACCAGCCCGCTGCTGCAGCATGAAGTGATGAATCCTGACAACACTTTATACAGCCGCTGCAAAAATGGGACACTTCATGTTTTCATATTTAAAAAAAAACAAAAACAGAAATGAAAGAAGACACATAATTTTAACATTTTAATGTCTTGAATCAGCCACACGATGAAAATACAACAACACAACTGAGTTATGAAACATTAGAAAGTATTCAGCATCTTTTTTATATTTGGCCTTTTAAAAATCAAACAGCTCTCAGAACAGTTTGATCAGGGACTGTTCGTTATTCATGGAGGAGGGGGGGTCATGGATTTTCCTCCAGTCACTCAGGGAGTGTGAAAACAGAACTACTACTTATGCAGTAATGGAGATGGTTGAAGAAGTAACAAAAGTGATAGAACATAATGAGTACTCTATTGGTATCTGTATTGACTTGCAGAAGGCTTTTGACACAATAGATCACAGCTAGTTATTGAGAAAACTGGAGAAGTACAGGATACAGGTGTAGCTTACTCTAGGATGAAAAGTTACTTGGAAAATAGGCATCAGTGTGTGGAAATTAATAATATTAGGTCAGGATTCAGAAAGGTCACCTGTGGAGTACCCCAGGGATCTGTGATTGGTCCAAAACTTTTCATACTGTATATTAACAATATATGTAATGTTACAGAATTGTTAAAATGTATAATTTTTGCAGATTTGGAGATTTACAGGAACTTGTGTTGGCTGTAGAAAAGGAACTGGGAATACTGAAAATTTGGTTATGAACATATTGAAGAGTTTTTGAGACAAAATTTCTAGGGGTTCTGATTGATCATAAATTGACATGGAAACAACACATTGATTATGTTAGAGGTAAAATCTTGAAGTCTATAGCAATCCTAAATAAATCTAGGGATATACTAAATGACGAGGCCTTGTATATTATTTATTGTTCACTTATACTTTTAAAACAATTATAACTTCAATAACACTACTACAAAAACGAGCCATGCGTATTATTAACAAGGCTGATTACTATGATCACACTAACCCACTGTTCATTAATTCCAATATTTTAAAATGTAATGATTTGCTGTATTATAAAATAATGCAAATAATGTTTAAAGCTAAATCAAAGTCCAGACTCTGTACAAAGGTTTTTTCTGTGCATGAGTGTGAATATGTTTTGAGAGATGTTTGTAAATTTACAGTGCAAAAAGCTAAAAAAGGGATTAAAAGAAGATGTATCTCTATTGTTGGAGTTTAAGGGATAGTGCACCCAAAAATGGAAATTCAGCCATTATCTACTCACCCATATGCCGAGGGAGGCTCAGGTGAAGTTTTAGAGTCCTCACATCACTTGCAGAGATCCAAGGGGAGAGGAGGTAGCAACACAACTCCACCTAATGGAGGCTGACGGCGCCCCAGATTCAAACGTCCAAAAACACATAATTGAAACCACAAAATATCTCCATACTGCTCGTCCGTAGTGATCCAAGTGTCCTGAAGCCCCGACATAAAAAGTTGTTTGGAAAAACGTCATTTGAACTCTGTTTTTAGCCTCATTGTAGCCTGTAGCTCTGACTGCCTCTCTGTGCACCGCGCTCACGTGTGCACTTGCGCGAGACCGTGAGACATGGGCATCGCCTTCATGTGTGTTCACGTGCTTTCGCTGGTCTCGTGCGCAGACCTGTTGTCCTCATGCATGGACACTTAAATCTGTCCTCTAGTGGGAGCAAATCACAGCTGACACAAAAGTGGACGAGGTAAAAAAAACCCTGAACAGATGTGACCAACAGTGATGAGTCATGATTATTATAATCTTTCACACTTTACATTTAAGTTAATCTCTCTGTCTCTCTCAGTGATGTCGGTGTCGCCCGCCCTCGCCGACCTCTCTCGCCTCTATCAGACAGAGTTTGTGCGGAGTGCCCGGGCCGTCGGTGTCCTCTGGGCCGTCTGCACGCTCTGCTTCGCCATCATTCAGGTAGTCGTCCTGGTGCAGCCGTCCTGGATCGGCACGGGAGACACTCGCCATCTGGGGGCGGGACCGGCCCCGCCAAGCGGCACCCTGGGACTGTTTGAGGTGAGACACATGACGCAGTGACCATCCAATCACAGCTGAGGAACATGATACAGTGACCGTCCAATCACAGCTGAGGAACATGACGCAGTGACTGTCCAATCATAGCTGAGGAACATGATACAGTGACCGTCCAATCACAGCTTAGCAACAGTTACTAGTCTAGCAGGTGTTTCTATGGAGACGTTCATGTCCAACGGAAATCAGATGTTTTCAAATGTACTGATAATTTGTCTCCGTTTGTCCCTGTATGTCTGTGTGTCCCTGTATGTCTGTGTGTCCCTGTATGTCTGTGTCCCTGTATATCTGTGTCCCTGTATACCTGTGTGTCCCTGTATACCTGTGTGCCCCTGTATGCCTGTGTGTCCCTGTATGTCTGTGTGTCCCTGTATACCTGTGTCCCTGTATATCTGTGTGTCCCTGTATACCTGTGTGTCCCTGTATACCTGTGTGTCCCTGTATGCCTGTATGCCTATGTATGCCTGTGTGCCCCTGTATGTCTGTGTGTCCCTGTATACCTGTGTCCCTGTATATCTGTGTCCCTGTATACCTGTGTGTCCCTGTATACTTGTATGCCTGTGTGTCCCTGTATATCTGTGTGTCCCTGTATATCTGTGTGCCCCTGTATACCTGTGTCCCTGTATATCTGTGTCCCTGTATACCTGTGTGTCCCTGTATGCCTGTGTGCCCCTGTATACCTCTGTCCCTGTATATCTGTGTCCCTGTATACCTGTGTGTCCCTGTATGCCTGTGTGCCCATGTATGCCTGTGTGCCCCTGTATGCCTGTGTGTCCCTGTATATCTGTGTGCCCCTGTATACCTGTGCCCCTGTATATCTGTGTGTCCCTGTATACCTGTGTGCCCCTGTATACCTGTGTCCCTGTATACCTGTGTGCCCCTGTATGCCTGTGTGTCCCTGTATGCCTGTGTGTCCCTGTATATCTGTGTCCCTGTATACCTGTGTGCCCCTGTATACCTGTGTGTCCCTGTATGTCTGTGTGTCCCCGTATGCCTGTGTGTCCCTGTTTGCCTTTGTGTCCCTGTATACCTGTGTGTCCCTGTATACTTGTGGGTCCCTGTTTGCCTTTATGTCCCTGTATACCTGTGTGTCCCTGTATGCCTGTGTGTCCCTGTTTGCCTTTGTGTCCCCGTATACCTGTGTGTCCCTGTATACTTGTGTGTCCCTGTATGCCTGTGTGTTGTCAGGTGTGTGTGGAGTCAGACTGGCCGGTCCCGGACTGTCGTGGTGGTCTGTCCAGTCTGTCCCCTCTGCCATCCTTCCAGTCGGTGGCGGTGTTGGTGGGCGTGTCTCTGTGGGCGGTGTGGACCAGCGTCCTCTGCCTCTGTCTCTTCAGGTTCTGCAGCGCCGCCACTGTCTACAAGATCTGTGCGTGGCTGCAGCTCACTGCAGGTCAGTCACTGGTTCTACTGGACCTGATAATGATCGTCACAGTCAAAATGGTGAAACTTTGTTGTGCTTTAGACTGAACACATTCAATCAATCAATCAATCAATCAATTTTATTTATAAAGGCCAATATCACAAATCACAATTTGCCTCACAGGGCTTTACAGCATACAACATCCCTCTGTCCTTATGACCCTCACAGCTGATCAGGAAAAACTCCCCAAAAAAACCCCTTTAATGGGGAAAAAAAACGGTAGAAAGCTCAGGAAGAGCAACTGAGGAGGGATCCCTCTTCCAGGACGGACAGACGTGCAATAGATGTTGTACAGAACAGATCAGCATAATACATTAACAGTAATCCGTATGACACAATGAGACAGAGAGAGAGAGAGAGAGAGAGAGAGAGAGAGAGAGAGAGAGATGCAGGACAGACGGTAATAACAGTAGCTTACAACAACATTAATGAAAGTAATAATATTATAGTTATAATTCTGGATACTGTGGTACAATATGTTGAAAGTATATATTAATATCTGGCAGTATACATGTGTGACAATAGTCATATGTGTATAATAACAGTAGAA
>NC_065521.1:45641477-45661503 GCF_006386435.1 Epinephelus moara | reverse complement strand
TCACTGCGGTCAATTCTTGAAGAGAAATTGGGGAGAAGCAATCTAAATATATATTAGGTCTTACAGCTGTGTTTGAGGTTCGATAGGTACTATCTGAGGACAGGAGGTCATGAATTTTGCCTCTAATAGTTAGAGATTCTGTCTGTCCGTCTGTCTGTCAGGTTTCTGTCTGGCGTTGGCCTGTCTTCTGTTTCCAGACTCGTGGGAGAGTCCAGAGATGAGAGCTCTGTGTGGAGACTCTGTGAGTTTTATATATAATTATTTATCTAAAATATTAGATGCATATAAAGGTGTTTTATATTAAACATGTTCACTCTATTGAAACTCTTTGACACTGATCGACAGAAAATAAATCTTTTCTTATTCTTAATCAGTACTGAGACACAGAGTCAGCAGCAGGTGTATGATGATCAGGTGATCAGTGACTTGATGATTCTGTGTCTGTTGTACATCTTTCAACATATTTCCTATATTTCCATTTCTTATAAAACACCTAGCGGCCATAAACATCTTTCACTGTTGATATTTGATTGAATTCAGGTTGCCAACATTCATTGATGCCAACATCAATTTCACATAAAATCTGACGACAGATGACGTTGATATTTTGTTGGTTTCCCAACGTCTGGTGCCAACGTCACCTTGACATATAATAACTACACTTCTTCATATATATAGAGAACAAAGCCAATGTTGTGCAAAATGTCAAAATGTTAACATTCACACAACATGAAATTCTAATGCTGTTAGACATTTAAAATGACATCAACGAGCACAGAGGAAAATTGCCGGTGTTGACATTGGGCAATGTGATTTTGAAGCTAATCTGTATGCAGGTGATGTTTAATCAATGTTATCAAAACCATCTCAGTCGATCCAACAGGTGACGAAGTTGATCGATGCATTTGAGAGTTTTTCTGGTTATAAGGTGAATTTTAATAAGAGTGAGGCCGCTCCCCCGAACCACCTAACCTGTCCTTCACATCTCAGTACCGCCCCTTTTCAGTGGAGAACACAGGACATGAAATATCTTGGAATAAACTATCTCCTAAAGTCAGTTAGAGAAGAAATAAAGAGTTGGACAGTTCTTCCCATTTCATTCTGGGGTAAATTAATATTTTACTGAGATGATCATTTCTGATTTCAGCTTTAACGAGTTGAAGACGTTGTATAATTTAACAGATGCTGAATTTTACCTCCAGTTAGGATCAATCTTAAGCTCCCTCATCACAAAGAAAATGTCCACAGGGCTTAATAGAGAACTTGATAATAAATTGAGTCGGATCGCTTTAGGAGGGAGAGTAGTTTCGGCAGTGTACGGGTTAATGTACCTCGCCTCCTCAGACAGCCAAGCTTCCATCGAACATCAGTGGGAGAGAGACCTGGGTGTGTCCCTGACCTCAGCCCGGCGGGAGTCTGTCCTGAGAAACTTATCAATCGTATCCAAATGTGTTCGATACAAAATTTTGCAAATAAAGGTGGTGCACAGGGCGGTCCTTTCACATCTATGTTGGCATGGCTGAGGTGAGGCAGGATCACTCATGCATCTGTCATGGCATTTGCCCACAGTCAGATGTTTTTGGGACAAGGTAATATGAAGTTTGTCTTCTATCCTGGATGTCCGTCAGTCTGCCTCCGAGGCATAGGGACAGAAATATACAGTTGAAGCTCACACACCGCATTATGGCTCCAGTTTTTATGTCAGTGAAACGTCTCATTATGATGAATTGGAAATCACACAAATCAAATAGACTTTATGGATATATTGTAAATGTAACGGGCAGCTTCAGCTCTGTGTGAATACGACCATGGACTTTTATAAGATCTTATCCAGGGAAAATGGTTCATGGATGAACTTTACTGTATTTGTTCTGTAATTAATATATTTATTTGCATGAGGTGATAATACTGTAATTTATTGTGAAATATTACAGTTACATATTGAAATAATTTACAGTGTAAGTCTGTATGTACGAGCAGGTGTAACGTCTCCCAGTCTCTCCAGGAGGATCAATAAAGTTTTGTGAATCTGAATTCTGACTCTGAACCTGTGTCTCCAGGTGGGCAGCTTCTCTCCAGGTAACTGTTCGGTGCACTGGGCCTACATCCTGGCCATCCTGGGCATCCTGGATGCCGCTATCTTGGCCACGCTGGCCTTCGTCCTCGCCAACAGACAAGACGCCCTGCTGCCGCCAGACGCCAAGGATGGTGAGGGTGGGGTATCTTAGCTTCATTTTCAGTTAGCTTAGCATTAGCAACGCTTCAATTAAACAGGTAAATAAAAAGGTGTGTGTGTGTGTGTGTTTGTTCCTGCAGTGACCACAGGTCTGCTGATGTCAGCGTAGAGTCGGCAGGTGAGTCTCTTCTTCTTCTTTTGTCTCTTTAACACTTCACACAAACTGTTTCATCTTCCTCCTCCTCCTCTTCTTCTTCTTCAGGGGCAGTTTGACTTCACTTCTCCTCCTGATCTCTCCATCCTTCATCATCATCATCATCAGAGGAGGAGGAGGAGGAGGAGGCGACGAATAGAATCTCCTGTCATCATCACCTGGCAACCGTATCGACCTTCATGTTGTGACGGTGAGGAGAAAAGGATGAAGAAAAGGAGAGACAGGGAACAGGATGTATTTCACAGTAACATGAGTATCTTTAGTTTGAAGCCGTGCGTCAGGAGGACAGAACGTGTGTCACATCTTCATCAGGTTTTAGATTTAACAACCCTCTGTGTTGATGTGTTACAGCCTCTATGCATCTCCAGCAGCAATAACATCACGTTCAGTTACCTGTGGTCCGTCTCTCAGTGGTGGAATGTAACTAAGTACATTTACTCAAGTATTTAACTCAAGTACAAATTCAAGGTACTTTACCTGAGTATTTCCATTTTTCAGAGGTAATATTTTACTCTTTACTGCTCGACGTTAGTTAATAGTTACTTCCTGTCCAGTGAAAACCATGTATCTCCAGACGTGTTGACTGTTGTTCCTTTATGTGTTGATAAATAAACTCAGCTGTAAAAGTCGTCGTCACAAAGCTGAAAACAGGCAGTTTTCCTGACTTTTCAAGAGATGCGTGTTTCTCACAGGACAGCCATGCTACAAACATATAACAATTTTATAGACCATGATGCATTGCTGTAGGCCTAGATTAAAATACCCAAAAGGATATAAAGGAGTTCAAATGAGCTCAACCTGAAACATCTACAGCAGGGTTATTAATCAGAGGAAAACACTTTCACTGCAACATACTGACCTTGAGTTGAATCTGCTGATGATACTTTTATGACTTTAACTACTTTAAGTAGCCGATTACATTTTGATAATAATTAGCCTTCATGTTTTTACTTCAGTACGGTCGCTACTGTCATGGTTTATATATTCATGTTTTTCTAATGTCATTCGTGTTGGAGTTGTTTGAGTTATGGAGGGAAGAGGAACTGACATTGAGAGTTAGCTTCAGGTCCAGTTAGCTTTTAGTTCTTGACCCTTGGCTTGGCTGACTACAGGATTAAAAACTAGACAGCTAACAAACCTCAAATTTTTGTGCTAAGCTCGGCTATCCAACGAGATGAAAGTGATCGATCTAAACTCTCAGTTTAAGTTTCGTGTCGACCTTTGAAGCACAAACAAAAAGCAGCTGTTGATGAGCTAAAGTGAGTCTGTTATAACTGTTATAATGGAGCATGTGTAACCCCCCCCCCATCCCCCCACCTGGGTTTTTGAGATACATGTTTTTTACGGGACAGCAACAATAACTTTATTTAATTAAACTGATGTTTGAAACAAGTAATGAATCAATAATGTGATGTCACTGTGGCTAAATATGAGATATAATATTTAATATTGAGATTTTATTTTGTAACCAGACATAATTTGATCAATACAAATTGTCCCTAATGGGCCTCCGTACAGTTTAGCCTCAAAGTAAAAAGTCATTTTATAACGTCGGATGTTTGTAGAATGTTTGTTGTTGTTTATCGTGCTGCCTTCAGACTGAACTTAATAAACAGTTTGTTTGTTCATGTTTTTATTCTCATCAATAAAATATAGATTTGATCAGACTGAGTTTGTTTCTGAATCACTGAAGGATGACATCATCTGTCATCAACCAATCACAGACTGTTGTTCAGGTCATGTGACAGCTGCTTTTCCTGTTGCTGCTGCAGAGAAAATGTAGACGCTGAAGCACAGCGCACGTGATGATGTTACCTGAGCAGGTGACATCAGCTGTTCTCTGTAGTGAAACTGATGACATCATTAGTTAGGCTATCTACCTGCTGGCTTTGTTACTGTTTCCTGTTTAACTGATGTCACCTGATGATGTTACCTGAGCAGGTAAAGGTACCTGTAAGTAAGTCACCAGATTACCCAGTGTGACCTGATGATGTTACCTGAGCAGGTGAGTCCTGGTTCACTGAGCAGCTTTTCCACAGAAATGTGAGTCAGTTTTGAATCACAGGAAGATTAATCTCACCTGTTCAGGTGAGGTTACCTGTTTTGGTGCTGATGTCACCTGAGTAAAGGTCAAGTTATCTCACCTGGTAAAATGACCTGTTTAACTGATATTAACGGTCTAGTTGAAGCTACCTGTTGATGTTACTGTAAAGTTACCTGTTCCTGTAGAGTAACTTGAACTGAAGTTTCCTGAAGATGTTACCTGACCAGGTGAGAGGACCTCAGTGAAGTTAAGTGAAGTCACCTGCTTAACTGAAGTCACTTAATGATGTTACCTGACCAGGTAAAATTATCTTTATGTCACCAGATCAGTGTTACCTGATAAAGTTACCTGACCAGGTGGCATGACCTTATTAGGAAAAGTTACCTGCATAGGTGATGTAACCACCTTAACTGAGGTTACTTGGTGATGTTACCTGATGATGTTACCTGAGCAGGTGAGTCCTGGTTCACTGAGCAGCTTTTCCACAGAAATGTGAGTCAGTTTTGAATCACAGGAAGATTAATCTCACCTGCTCAGGTGAGGTTACCTGTTTTAAGTGCTGATGTATCCTGAATAAAGGTCAAGGTATCTCACCTGGTAAAATGACCTGTTTAACTGACGTTCACAATCTAGCTGAAGATACCTGTTGATGTAGTTACCTGATGATGTTATCTGAACAGGTGAGTCCTGTGTCACATCATGTATCATCAGTCTTGAAATTCAAACAGTCATGACTTCAATCATCTCTCCTCCAGGTCCACGAATGGCTGAGCTTTTGATCGCATCACATGATCTTCATCAGCTGATGTTTATCTTTGTGTTTGTGTGCGTTAACGTCATTATGATGAAGCTCTGCAGAGCATCACTATGACGACTGTGAGGTGAGATTAGGTTGTTCATATTTAACCTTTTAATTTCAAACATCTGGTCAGAAACTTTATTAACACTTTGCTGAACATTTGATTGGTCTGTTGTTTGTGGAGGCTGAACATCCTCCCTCACAGAAAGTATAAGAAACTCTAAAATGTGTAAAAGCTGATAGTAAATCGTGTTTGTGCGTCAGACAGAAATCCACAGACAGACAGATAGACACACAGACAGACAGATAGACACACAGACAGACAGATAGACAGACAGCAGTTTGTGGTGGATACTGACTTTAATTCAGATTGTGAGATAAATAAAAGTTGTTCGTTTCACCACGGACAGACGAGTGATCACACGACAGAGCTGCTGCACACAAGCTGAAGTACATGAACACAACAGGAACGAGCCAATCACAGAGCTGATGAGCTGTTGCCACGGTTACCGTCATCTGTCTGCATTTTCACACTGATGGAGGGAAGATTGGGTCAGTACAGAGCTGAATTTACCGCTAGATATTTTTGAAAATTGACCTTTTTTAAATAAAGAATTAAAGTGGGCGGGGTCAGCTACAAGTCCCAGAGAGCACTGCTGTCAGAAACAACCAGTCAGAGAGCTTCAGACTGTGCTGCGGGTCAGCTGCTGGGTTTTGATGTTACAGTTGGATCTTTGTAAAACTGATGGAAAAAAATGCTAAAAAGTTAAAGTGATTGTTTTTGGGATTTGGAACAGCTGCTGAGGATTGTGGGTAGTGTAGTGTTAAAAGCCTCTCCACAGACCAGATTAAGGCAAATATGTCATTTCTGAAAAAGTTTCCCACAAAACAAACAAACAAACAAACAACAACAAAAACATAATTAGGTTCTAATATGTTAAACAGAGTTCAGACTGTTCGTTAAAGAGTTTCTCTGGAAGAAAATCTCCACTTAAACCCAAATACTGTAAAACTTCAATTGAAGGCCCAGTCACTGTAACGAGCCCGGTGCTGCTACACGTGTCGACAAATAAAGGCCTGCTCATTTTTATAGAAGTTCTTTGGATGTATAAAACAGGCTGTTGGCCACCTGAGCTAATGTTACTGAGCTGCTTTGATCGCACATACAAATATGAATGTTTAAACTGTTGTCAGTACAGAGATGCTACACATCGTTAGCTTGGTCAGATTCTTTACAATTCAATCATTCAGTTTACTTTACTGAAACCACGAGCGCTCAAGAATAATTAATTCAGATTTAGAGGCATGTTAAACAACGGGGATGGAAAAAGAAGTGGTGACTGCCTTCCTCTGTAGGGGTCATAAAGTCAGAATATGTGTCCATTCCTTTATTATCCGCTAAGTTATTTATATTTCTGTAGTCGGTAAGGGTCCACTGATCAAAAGAATCAAGATTTTTCATAAACATTAATCCAAGTTAGGAGCATTGTTTTAACAGGATAAAGTGGTGTTGTGTTGTTATGCTGGGTGCTGTAAAAATATGTAATGATTTATATAATATAATAATTAAAATGTTATTCAAAGCCTTATTTATAAACAAGTAATATTCATTTTAGTTCAAATAAACAGTTTGATCGTAGCAAAAGTTTTGTGTGAAAGGAATTAAAGGCCTGTCTCAAATATAGGCCTGTTGATTTCAGTGATTTAAGCAAATAATAGCCTGGGCTTTTAATAGAAGTTTTACGGTAAATATGAACTGACATTATGTTGAGCTGCGTGTTGCAGACAGAGCCGGTTTCATCTCATCATCAGTGTGAACAAACGTCATTTGTTAAAGCTTTATTTTAATGACCCGTTGAGTTTAAAGCAGTTAAACTTCTCTCTGATTATTCTGTCACACGTTCAGTCGATAAAATCTTTGGATGATTCAGAGCCGCTCGTCTTTTTCACATGAAATCAAGTTGATTGTTTACTTTTATATTAATTAATAATAACTGAGCTGTTGATGCTGCTGGAGATGAAGGGGTTAAATAAAAAGCAGAATGACGTCGCCCTCTGCAGGACATTTAAAGGACTTTTTTAAGACATGACAGATTTTATAAATTAAATTTCCTCCATCACTTTTTCATTTCTTCTCATTTTAACAACAAACGACTGATCAGAGACGATTTTTCACCAAAAGCAGCAAAACATTTAAAAAATACAGGAAATAAAAAATCCTGAAAGACAACGATGAAATACACTTCCTCCTCTCCTCTCCTCTCCTCTCCTCTCCTCTCCTCTCCTCTCCTCTCCTCTCCTCTCCTCTCCTCAACCCCTATCCTGTCCTCTTTCCCCTCCTGCTCTTCCTCCTCTCCTCTCCTCTCCTCTCCTCTCCTCTCCTCCTCTTACTCCCTCATGTACTCCAGGATCTGATCGATCAGTATTTGGGGGTCGTAGTTCACCACAGCTCTCCTCCGGCGCCTACGACTCCCATGATTCAGTTCTTCCACATCAGGTGTTGCCATGGTATTGATGCGTTTCATCCTCTGCAGCCCGACAGCGGGGGGGCTGAGCTTCTCCTCTTCCTCCTCCTCTTCGTCCTCCAGCCTTTTCACTCTGAGCAGAGGTGGGTCGTTGCTAGGTGAGGGAGGAGCCACATCATCAAGGGAGCGGCGGGTTCTCCTGTGGGCGGAGCTAGCAGGTTCAGGTGCTGCGATGGACACGTCCCTCCTCGTACGGCGACCAGAGGAGATCACCGGGGTGTCGTTAGGGCCAATGCTAGACAGTAACCTAGCAACCAGACGTCTGAGGAGGAAGAGGACATATAACGGTATCGTTAGTGCTCGTGTTTCTGTACGTGGACAAAAGTCGTCAAATGTCCAAAATGGAATCCTCGTGTCGATGATAAAGTCGTCATGTGTCAAAGTAATGTTATATTCTGTCAATAAAGTCGTCATCTGTCAATAAAACACAGGGTTATACGGGGAAGTTATTGTCAACAAACTTTGTGATTTGTACTAATCTTGAAACAGGATTATTGATGAGTGTGATGTTGCTGAGACCTCAGAGCGTCCTGGTCGCCTCCTCGGTTCAGTCCTGATGGAACTCGTCCGGCCTGTTGAAGGCGCTCCTGTCGGGCCCTCTCCAGCAGAGTCTGAGCCAGCTGAGGCTCCATCCTGTCGATCACAAGTTGTCAATAACTTTTGATTAATGACAAATGCGAGAGCTTAAACCCTAACTCAGTCACCTGGTGCTCACCTGTCCAGCAGCGCCTGAGCCAGCTGGGGCTCCAGGAGGCCCCACCAGGCAGCGGGGGGCCTCCCCATGTTCAGTCCCCGTCCTGTCTCATCGTAGTCCGCGGGGGCCGGGCCCTCGAAGTCTCCTGGTGGCCCCTGATCCTCCTCCTCATCCTCCTCCTCCTCTACCACCTCAACGTCGCCTGGGCCGACCAATCCTGCGCTCTCTGCCTCGCTCAGTAGGCGGAGCAAAGCTGCCAAGTACGCTGTGGACACATTTGATTGGTCGATTTATTTGTCAAGTTTTTATTTCTTGAAACAAATGTGATAAAGATTTATTCACAGAACGGATTTTAGAATCAAACTGAAACAGCCACTGTTTCAAGACAGGACAAAATATCTAAAAAGTCAAAGTATTTTTAAAAGTATTTATATTTCTAGAACAAAGTCATGATTTGTTTAACAGTCGACTAATAATTTGTCAAGTGTGATACAAAATTGTAATATTTCAAAAATAAGTCCTAATCTGTTGAGAAAGAAAGTTGTAATTTGTTGAGAAAAAGTTGTAATATGTTAGTAAGAATTTGTAATATATTGACAAAAAAGTCCCTATGTGTTCGTAAAATATTGAGAAAAAATGTCGTAATCTGTAGAGAAATGTTTTAATTTTTTGAGAGAAAGTCAGAATATGTTGAGAAACAAATTTTAATGTATTAAGAAAAAGTCGCAAAATATTGAGAAAAAGTCGTAATACATAGAGAAAAAAAAGTTGAAATCTGTTGAGAAAAAGATTTTTATATGTTGAGAAAAAACTCGCTCCAACCTGCTCGCTGCTCCTCTTCCTGCTCCCGCCTCTGGTCCCTTTCCACCAATCGCTGGAGAGCCTGGTCCAGGCCCCGCCCCCTCCAGTCATCTGATTGGTAGTACAGGTTGTTGGCCCCGCCTCCCCCCTGGGAAGCAGGATATGACAACACCTGGTCCTCATAAGGCAGCAGGTTACGGAGGTCTCTGCGCTGGCGTCTGATCCCGCCCACTGACACATCCAGGCCACGCCCTCCGCCACGAGCTGCAGGTAGAGGCTGGGAGACAGGTCGGGGGTCAGGGGTCAGTAACAGAAGGAAGGTCGAGACCTGAGCGTTAACAACTTGTTTCCTGTACTGCACAAGAGGTTTATACCCTCTGCTTGATCTCAGTGCAGCCTTTGACACTGTTGATCACCACATCCTTTTAGACAGGCTGAGGGACAGGGTAGGAATCTCAGGGACCGCCCTTCATTGGTTTAAATCCTATCTGTCTGATCGATCCTTTTCTGTGGCTGTTGGCCCTCATAAATCAGAGTTTGCCTCCCTTTCTTGCGGGGTGCCCCAAGGTTCAGTGCTTGGGCCTATCCTCTTTACGCTATACATGCTCCCTCTCAGAGATGTCATCAGCAATTTTGAAGGTATCTCATACCATATGTATGCAGATGACCTTCAGTTATATTTTGCTTTTAACCCTGATAGGACCGATGGAATTGACTCACTGTACGATTGTATGAATGTAATTAAGGACTGGATGTCTTCTAACTCCCTTCAGTTGAACGCAGCTAAAACTGAGATTTTAATTATTGCACCTGATGCCTCAGCATCTAAAGTGGCCAGCTGCTTAGGGTCCCTCAGTGCAAATGTGCGCCCCAAGTTGAGAAACCTTGGGGTCACATTTGATCAGGCCATGCTCTTCGATGACCACATCAAAACTGTCACTCGCTCCTGCTTTTTCCACCTCAAAAACATTTCCAAACTCAGATCCATGTTAACTTATTCCGAGCTAGAAATGATCATCCATGCTTTTATTTCCTCACGTCTGGATTACTGTAATTCTCTTTTCACCTGTCTCAATAAAACTTCATTAGACCGCCTCCAACTAGTCCAGAACGCTGCCGCCAGGCTTCTGTCCAGATCTCATAAGTTCACTCACATCACTCCAGTCCTGGCATCCCTGCACTGGCTCCCTGTTAATTTCAGGATCCAGCACAAGATTCTAACCATCACTTACAGAGCCCTCCATGGTCAAGCACCTGCATACTTGACGGATCTGGTGTCCTTTCACTGTCCTGTCAGGTCACTGCGGTCCGCTGAAGGCCACCTACTTACTGTCCCTCACACAAGATTAAAGATGAAAGGTGATAGAGCCTTTAAGGCTGTTGCACCGAAATGGTGGAATGCACTACCTCATGAGCTGAGAGCGGCCTCTTCCGTGGACATTTTTAAAAAGCAGTTAAAAACACATCTGTTTAGGCATGCGTTCCATTAATTGTCCATTGTATCATCTCTGTATTTCGCTGCACTTTACTTTACTTTTTATTTGTTTTTGTGTATTTTGCATTGTTTCTGTTGTTGTATTTTTTGTATTTTATCTTGTGAAGCACTTTGTGAGTCCTCTCTGTGAGAAGTGCTATATAAATAAAATTTACTTACTTACTTACCCAGGGAAATGTAGAGTAATATGGAGGACTGAAGCCCCACCCTCTTGCTTCTCCAAAACCCCACCCCCTCCCCTTCTCTTTGTAAAGAGATAAAAAAAATTATTGCGTTAGTATTTAACAACTACATTTCACATGAGGCTCTTGTAGTTAAGAGGTAAATACCCCTTTTCAGACACAGTAAATAAGTTATGTGTTGGGGTGTTCCCCAGGGTTCAATCCTGGGCCCCTCTATTTTCTGTTCAGCTTCAGCTTCTATCATTCACAAACATGGTGTCTGTTTCCATGATTACACAGGTGACAGTCTGAGGTCTGTCAGAAATCTCTGCAGGTCAGAAACTAGCACTGATTAAGAACGTTTCCTAAGCTGAGTGCAAAAACTGAAACTGTTCTGAAGTTTTCTGAACACCTCAGCGTTTTAATAAATATTTAAAATATTTACTGCGTCTGTGTTCACAGATTCACATGTTTACAAGATGCTAAAAATGGAGTCTTAACTTTTGGCACACTGTCGAAGCCTCATGGGAAATTAGTTGTTGAACACTATAAATATTTTGTCTCCTCACAAAGAGGAGGGTGGAGCTTTTGTTGGGTGTGAGGGTGGGGCTTAAACCCTCTGGATTACTCGACCTTTCCATGGGCGTAACACTCCTGTGCAGTGCAGGTAACAAATTGCTCAACACTCAGGAAACAACAGAGATATAACATGTTAATCAGTCTTTGAGATGTTGGCAGGTTTATTTTCGAACTTGTCTTTATGCTAAGCTAGGCTAACACCACGTCCAGACTGCAGCTCCGCACTGAACACGAAACTGACATCCATCTTAATCCATTTTATTCTCTGAGAGAAACACAATAATTATATTTCCTAAAATCAGTTTTCATCCTCTGCAGGTAAAAACTCCTCAGGACCAAGTAGAAGACCACGAAGAAGAAGGAGAGGCGGATTTTAACACACACACGCACGCACGCACACGCACGCACACGCACGCACGCACGCACGCACGCACGCACACGCACGCACGCACACGCACACGCACGCACGCACACGCACATACACACACACACACGCACACACACGAGTGAGCTTTCTTACATTCATTTCTACATTATTTTTTTAATGACCCTCACCCTCCTCTGTTGGTAGGATGTAAAATTAATTTATGTTATACTTAAGCAATATCACACGAGAGGGAGTAATGTTGTACTGTGATATCGTCACGGCTGTGATTCGGTCGTAGGCACGAGGCCGCAGGCTAGATAATTTAAGCTTTTTACTTGTCTTCCGCCAACAAAAATAGTTCCCTCATGCAGGACTCCGCTGTCACCGTTGCTATGTAACACAGACATGGCGCGCCAGGCACTTACTCTTTATACACATTTATCTGCACGTTTCCATTAATTGTGCAGCCGGTGAAATAAGTCTCTGGTGACTGCATGGTGGACTGTGGCTTCACAGGCACAGCCGACTCTGCCTTCTGATCTGACAGTATGTTGCTTTTCTCCAAGTCATTGAGCTCCGCTGATGAAACACTGACAAACCTGGATGTGTGCTCAGATGGATTCAGCTTCTCCTCTCCCTCATCTTCCTCTGATGACCATTCATAGTTCAATTCAAAACTTATTTTAGGAAATAAATCCATATTTTTGGCTGTTTGACAGTGGATGAATTAATTAGCCTACAACGCAACTGCTGACCTAACTGACACTAACCGTCAGTTTTGATTTGATTGTTGATTGCAATCAGCTGTGAGGCGGAGTGATACATACACAGTGAAATAACCGTGATATTGTACTCCAATATCGTCACGGTTTTACTGTCTCTCGACCAATCAGATTGCAGGGCCGGAACTAACTGTTGTATAGTTTTAATTATTGTTCTTTATTGATTATATAAAACAGATTGATCATACTGTGTGTGTGTGTGTGTGTGTGTGCGACTGACATCTTTTAATAAGGATTAGATTACACATGAATATCAGATATATTAATAATGTATAGAGGTCGATTACTCTCGATATCATTTGTGTGAACTGATTGATCGACAGCCTCTGTGTTAAAGTGTAATCTGTACATTTAAAACAACTTCTACACTATCAGAAAAGATTTGCACCCCCCAAAAAAAGTTTACATACACAAATAAGTTCTTCAAATTAAAATCTGTGAATACATGTATTTAATTCACAAATAAATGAAAAGCATTAACACAAGCACAGACTTGCATATTTGCATTTTATGCTGTCATTTCTTTTATAATTTGTGTATCTGCAGATCCATTTTATATTTGCAAGGTAGTTTTAGAGTTTACAAATCTGTGATGTTAGAATAGAATAAAATCAGAGTTCATATTTTGACACAAACGCAGGATTCATTTGCTGAAATATTTTAACTTCTCTTTAAAATCTGGGTTTATTTTATTTTGTTTTATTTTTCTGTCGGCCTGTATCTAATAAGAGTTGAGGTATGAGTTGTTTTCATTGGTTGATTCAGTGGTGACATTTCACGCGGACGGAAGTAGTTAAAATAGGAAGATGACGGACAGGTGATCAGAGAGCCGCGAGCTGCTGCAGCCGCTCAGGTGAGCACGTGATGATCGAGAGGTTTGATTCAGAGAGGACAAGGATACAATGAGACACGGAGACATAAGGACTGTGCTCTTCACCTGACTGACGTCTCTCAGCCAGGTGAGCTCAGTCAGCTGCTGGATCTGAGAACGTTCACGCGAACCATCGTCCATCCTCCGGACAGAGTGACGTCAGAGGTCGGCCTAAAGTGAGTCTCTACCTGCTGCTTGTTTGTTTCTGATCTTTAATGAGATGTGTGAATTCATCCCTCCATGTAAATAAATGAAAAAAATTAAAAACATCTCTTATTAATGAATAATATTTATTTTATGCCCATAATGTTTTTAAAAGTCACATTTAAATAACTTTACGCTTTTCCCTTAAAATAAAAATAATCTACAATAAAACACAGTTTGTGTGATTTTATTGGGTTTTGCTGTTGAAAACTGTCACATTGTTTTTCTTTTCACCGTCAGCACACAGCTGTTGTAAAGAGTCCCGTCTGTTGTCTGCAGTGTGTAAACATCAGGTCACACTGCAGTCTCCTGACAGTGCTTCATGACCTTTGACCTTTTACTGTGTTTTATAGATATTTAGGATTTTATTTTAAACAGACTCTACAGAGCTGCTCATGTGACGGTCAGTGGTAGTATTTTCAGGTCCATTTCTCCTTGTTCTTCACCTCAGAGGTAATATTTTACTTTTCCTGCTCCACATCTGTCTGACAGCTTTAGTTACTTCCTGTCCAGTGATAACCATGTATCTCCAGATGTGCTGATGTTTATAAACTGAACGATGACGATGTGTTCCTTTACGTGCTGTGGAATAAACTCAGCTGGAAAATGAATCGTCACAAAGCTGAAAGGCTTTTCGTTACTCGTTACATTTGCTTCAACGTCAGCAGATGATTTTTTTGTTCTATTCTAAAATATAAAAGTCCATAAACTATGTTCATGCAGTTCTGCGTGATCTTTGTTTGTCCAAGTGGTGTTGCCATACCAGATACCAGATACTCAGATTGGGCAGCTGATTGGTAGAGACAGGTAGAGAGGAGAGGTCATCAGCAGGCAGTTGTATTTGGTGATGCTGTGTTACTATGGTTACAGCAGCAGATTGAGATGAAGATTCCCCACCAGATGACCCATGACCTCATGACCTCATGACCTCAAGTTCATGTGTGAACTTTTTCAGACGAAGAATGATTCGTATTGTTTAAATGTTTGCTCTCTTCATCGCGCAAAAACTTCAAACTGTTTGACAGTTGTGGCAGCGCTGTGTAATACGATCCCTCTCTGATCTGTGATCAATAACTAATTATTGCCACACCTCAAATCAGTGAGGTCGTTCATCACTGGCTGACCTGTGTGAGAAACACGGATCACAGTGTGTGTGTGTGTGTGTTTGTGTGTGTGTGTGTGTGTGTGTGTATGTGTGTGAGATGAGGATGCTGTCAGTGTCGTCAAGGGAGGCTGTTGCCATGGTAGCATAACGAGCTGTAATGTTCCTGCCTCCCCTAATGAGATTGGTCCTGTGTGTGTGTGTGTGTGTGTGTGTGTGCGGTTGGTGTGGAGGAGGGAGACTTAATGACCGAAGTGATTCTGAAGCTTCAGGCTGATCAGATTTCTATAAAACACACTTCTATCAGAACACTGATGTTAATAAGTTTAATTGACTTACGGCAATAATGAGTCAGCAGTCTGAATAGTGAGTCAGCAGTCTGAACAGTGACTCAACAGTCTGAACAGTTACTCAGCAGTCTGAACAGTGACTCAGCAGTCTGAACAGTTACTCAACAGTCTGAACAGTGACTCAACAGTCTGAACAGTGACTCAGCAGTCTGAACAGTTACTCAGCAGTCTGAACAGTGACTCAGCAGTCTGAACAGTGACTCAGCAGTCTGAACAGTTACTCAACAGTCTGAACAGTGACTCAGCAGTCTGAACAGTTACTCAGCAGTCTGAACAGTGGGTCAGCAGTCTGAACAGTGGGTCAGCAGTCTGAACAGTGACTCAGCAGTCTGAACAGTGACTCAGCAGTCTGAACAGTGAGTCAGTCTGAACAGTGACTCAG
This sequence comes from Epinephelus moara, assembly GCF_006386435.1. Classification (NCBI taxonomy): domain Eukaryota; kingdom Metazoa; phylum Chordata; class Actinopteri; order Perciformes; family Serranidae; genus Epinephelus; species Epinephelus moara. The sequence goes on along the minus strand of NC_065521.1, from coordinate 45,645,957 downwards.
CAGTCTGAACAGTGAGTCAGCAGTCTGAACAGTGAGTCAGTCTGAACAGTGAGTCAGCAGTCTGAACAGTGACTCAGCAGTCTGAACAGTGAGTCAGTCTGAACAGTGAGTCAGCAGCAAAAAGACCAGAATATAAAGCATTTTGACCGTTAACAGAAGTACTAGGTGAAAACTGATAACGGGTCTCTGCAGAGTCTGAATATCCCCATGGGGATAATAAAGTATCTGATGATGATGATGATGATGATGATGATTCAGCTCCACAGTAGAAGATGAACCAGCAGTTCTGATGATCAGTGTCGGAGCGTCAGATTCGCTGCGGTAGAAAATGAATCTGGTTTAATTTCCTGCTGAAGTGTTTCTGTGTGTGTCAGAGAAACAGAAGCAGCTGCTCAGATTCAACCTGATTTATGACTGTAATATCTCCCAGAATGCATCAGCTCAACTTCATGATGCTCAGTCTTCAGTACAGGAGGAGGTTTAATCTGAGACTGATGATGAAGAGGAGGAGGAGGAGGAGGAGGAGGAGGAGGGTGTAATGAGTTCTCTGAGGAACATCACTCAGTCTGACTTCCTGCTGACTCAGTGTTTTTCTGTAGAAATTACAGCCTGATACGAACAGAGGTGTTGAGATGGTAGCTGTTCATATACTGAGAAATATCAACGTGTTGAACCAATGAAGCAAAACGAAGCAGCTGAACGTCGTCTGAATAAAATCCGGGACGTATGATTCAAATCAGAAACAGTTCTGTCCTGTTCCTGTCTCAGAAACCCAAAAAAGACTTTTATACATCTCATTTTTAACAGCTGACGTGTTTTGATAAAACGTATCTGAAAATGTTCACAAACACGTTTGTTTAAGCTGCTCTCCTTCAGTTTCCTCTCCGGACACTAAAGCATGATGTCACATGTGTCCTGGTCGTGTTCAGCTCCTGGTTCAGCTTCAGAAGAGACGGAGGTTAAAAACTGAAAAGTTAACGCAGACTCAGAGCTCAAGGCAGGATCAGTATTAATCCAAAACCTCCGTCTTCCTCTAAAGTTAAAATAAGATTCTGGGCTTTATTCCTGTCGTGGCGTCTTTCTGACTCCTTGTCACGCTAACTTGGCCGCCTTTATCATCAAGGTTCAGGAAAAGTGGAGAAAACGAAGTGTGTCAGGTGAATCAGTGCGAGCATCCTGAGGCTTTCTAAATAAACTGTAGCTTTACAGAATATATTTGTAGACGAGTTTGAGCAGCTGTCATTTAGCATTATGCTAATGTAGCTCCCAAGGATTAAAGCTTGTATTGATCTAATTTTGACGATATCACTTGTGACAACATATTGACTGAGGTCCCAGTGGGTCTGACTGATGGTAGTTGTAATTATTATCATTATTATTGTTATTTTTCAAAATTACTAAATTGTAATTTTAAGGCTTATTGTTGTTTTGGAAGATTAAGCTAATGGCTAACATCAGCAGGCACTTGTTGCCATAACTAACTATCTATCTATCTATCTATCTATCTATCTATCCATCCATCCATCCATCCATCCATCCATCCATCCATCCATCCATCTATCTATAATACAGTGAATCCTATTCATATCTACCACCTTCTTATTATCACAGGTGCTAGCTTGTCATTTATTGATGTTCATATTGTGTATATTTTGTATTTTTTACCATATACAGTGTTTCTTATTCATACTAACAATGCAGCTTGATCACTCTGTTTAGTTCCTTCAGCCCACCCCATTAACATTTACTGTTACTATGGTAACAACTGCCAACTCACATTAGCCATTAGCTGAATCTATCAAAACAGTGATGAGCCATAAAATTACAATTTGACATTTTTAACAAACAATTACGCTACCATCGGTCATACCTATTAGGAACTTAGTAAATGTGTTGTCACAAGTTATATTGTCAAAATTAAATAAAGAAGAGTTTAAATCACATGACCCCAGAGTGGCTCTGTACTTTGTCAGTGATGACCTCGCCAAGAAAGGCAGAAAAGTAAGGTTGAGTACACGTCGATAACAAACATACAATAGAATCTGGAACAATACATCATAAAATTACAATCCACACATCAAAAGAACAGATACTCGAAGGCATGAAGATGTTATAAAATCAGTATTCAAAGTTAGTATGACCCAGAATAAGAGCATCCATAATTATGACAGCAAACATACACACTGAAAAATTTTTGTAGCTGTTAAAATCAACACTTAGAGCATAAACCTTCACACTGACGTATGTGAACAAATACAAATTTTACGCTTTTGCAGTTAAATAAACAGGCCTTTGTGTCCCCAAATGTCCTCATTGTGTCCCAGACTGAACTGGGTCCCCCTAAGGATAGATAAACAAGGCTGCACACACACACACACACACACACACACACACAGAGCAGCAGTCAGATGTCAGGAGAGCTGCTGTAACCTGTTTAATATACGGCCCTGTTGCCATGGGTTACCGTCTCCTGTCGCTATGGTGACAGAAAAAAAAAATGTTCCTCTGGTCACAGTGGCTGCCCACACACACACACACACACACACACACACAGTCTGTTTCTCTCTGCAGTGATTAACCTGATCAATAAATCAAATATTACACCATCAGATAGAAATGAGAATAGACGTAAAGGCAACACACACACACACACACACACGACCACACTGTGATGTAACAGCGTTGGCAGGCAGGTAAACAGCAGCGACATTATTCTGCATCACTATCAGGTTACCGTGACGACATTAAACGAGAACATGCGACACACATGTGAAGCCCCCCCCCCCCCCCCACCCCCCCCTGTATGTATGTGATGTGGGTGTCTGTTCTTACCTGAGCGGTGTGGATCAGCGCGGTGCTGAGCAGCAGGAGGCTGAGAGACGCCATCACGCTACTGACTGAACACACACACGGACACACACTGACTCATCTGATAACAGGGAGGAAGAGGAGGGAGGGAGGGAGGGAGGAGGAAGGGGAGGAGGGAGGGGGGATGAGAGGAGAGAAAATAGAGATGGAGGGGGAGGAGTGAGAGAAAATGATAAGAGGAGGAGGCGCCAAAGACATGAGGTAAGTGTGGAGGAGGGAAAGTGTGGAGAGGGGGGGTATAAAGTGAGCTGATGGGGGAGGAGTGTGAGAGAAGAGGAGGAGCCAAGGACACAAGGAAGGAGGGAGGGAGGAGGAGGAGAGATCAATGACGACCCCACACACACACACACACACACAACATGTTTGTTTTCTATCATTTGTTCTTGCATGTATCTACCTATATTTACAGAAGTGTTTCAGGACACGTCTTCAGACTCTTGGACGTCTTTGCAGCAGAAGGACAAAAAACATTTCTGAGATTAACTCTTTATTTTATTTATTTATTTAACTTGTATTCAACCAGGAAGTCCCACTGAGATTGAAAATCTCTTTTACAAGCGAGACCTGAATTATTGACTGAGACTACTACTGAAAGGGCCGACTGAGCTGGGCACATGTAACATCCCAAGATGTACAAAAAAAAAAGTCAACCATTGGCCGTTTACAGGGGTCGAACTTAAACAGCTCCACCCACAGATTTAATCTGATTGACTTCGAATTTTGTCTGAAGCATCTAAAGACCTTCGACACAGAAAATTATTAAAAGCCTGAGTTTTCATCGCACAGTCTGCCCCTGGTGAGGTATCAAATTTTCATGTTTCGCCATGAAACAGGAAGTGGTTTGTTACTCCAAACTACATGTTCCAGTCTGCCCCAAACACATGAACACATCCACATGCCAGTAATTATTTATAGTTACAGCGCCACCTTCTGGCAACAGGAAATGATTCTTTGACATAGACCTAACAGGTTGATCACATGCAGCTCAAATGTGGCAAGAAAAGCCTTCACACATTGATGATGCTTCCCGTGTGGATCAATAAACTCATTAGTTTCTGATGGTCAAAGGTCAAGGTCTATGTGACCTCATCTGTCTCATTCGTCTAAACATGATATCACAAGAATACCTTCAGGGAGTTTCTCAAAATTTGGCACAAACGTCCACTTGAATTGAAGATTAACCTGATGAGAATTTTGTAGTTGAAGGTCAAGGTCAGTGTGACCTCACAAAACTTGACCCAGATTTCTAACAGGATAAAATAATGAAGGTCAAAAGGTCAAAGGTCAAAGGTCAGCTTGACTGTGACATCATCATGTTTTAACATCATATCTCAGGAACAGAAGGGGAGACATTTGGTCAGATACTGAATTGGTGACTCTAATCTTGAAACTATGCTGATTGTATAGATCTTCTGTGTGTGAAGCATCCATGTTTTCACTGACATGGATGGAGACTGTCAGAGACACTGGACTGGTGGGCGGAGTCATACAACCACAGGGTGGACTGGTGGGCGGAGTCATACAACCAACAAATTTTTTCATCTGCGTAATATTGCGAAAATTAGGCCTATCCTGACCCGAAAAGATGCAGAAAAAGGGTGGACTGGTGGGC
>NC_065521.1:45621666-45641032 GCF_006386435.1 Epinephelus moara | reverse complement strand
CCAGATATTAATACATACTTTCAACATATTGTACCACAGTAGCCAGAACTATAACTATAATATTATTACTTTCATTAATGTTGTTGTAAGCTATTAACATTATCTTCTGTCCTGCATCTCTCTCTCTCTCTCTCTCTCTCTCCCTTTTTGTCTCATTATGTCATACATATTACCGTTAATGTATCATGTTGATCTGTTCTGTACATCTATTGCACGTCTGTCCGTCCTGGAAGAGGGAGTTTTTCCTGATCAGCTGTGAGGGTCATAAGGACAGAGGGATGTCGTATGCTGTAAAGCCCTGTGAGGCCAATTGTGATATGTGATATTGGGCTTTATAAATAAAATTGATTGATTGATTGATTGATTGATTGATTCGCTCACTCACTCACTCACTCACTCACTCGTCTCTTCACAAACAGACACAGACTTGGACGAGTTTGTAGTTTATTGAAACTTTCCATTGAATAAACACAGCAGGGGGGAGGGGCGTCTCCATAGCAACAAGTCACACACACATCATCATCGTCACTGTCAACACCGTCGCCATGGTTACTGATGCTGAATAGATAGTCATCACACAGGAAGTTACATCACAGAGGCAGAGGGGAGAGTCACGAAGAAGAACGACAGAGAGGAGGAGGAGGAGGGGAATGAAAGGAGAGGAGGAGGAGAAGAGAAGAAGGAGAGGAAAGAAAAGAAATAGAGGGCAGGAGGTCAAGAAAGAAAAGTGAAAGAATAAAGAAAAGATGGAGGAGAAAAAATAAAGATGAAGAATGGACAGGTAATGACACACATACACACACATACACACGCGCGCACACACACACACACGCACACCTGTACAAGAGAGCAGGAAGTAGAATCACACTGATCATCAGTTACTGTACAACACGAGCAGGAAACACGTCACCATGCGGAGGAAGATACCGACGCTATAAACGGCTTCACTTTAAAAAAAAACAAAACAAACAAAAAAACAAAAAACAAAGAAGCATCAAGGTTTGTTTTTTTTTTCCAGAAAGACTCACGGCTGCTGCTGATTGGCTGAGAGCCGAGGAGAAGACAAATAAACACAAACGTCTGTCTGAAGATTAAAACTCAAACACAAGAATTTACTCAACTGCTTCACTGCAGTACCGTCCTGAGCTAACTGCACTCTGAGTACCTCCAAATATTAAGATTATTGATACAAAATATATCAATAATCGATGAAGTATTATTAAAGATAAAACTACCCCGCAGTATATTAAGTCAGCTGCAAAATGATCAGTGCATTAATGCATCAATAATTTTAGTACAATAATATTATATTATTCTGCAGAGTACTTTTTCTTTTGGTACTTTATATTTTGATGCTGATACTTCTGTACTTAAGATTTTCAATGCAGGACTTTAACTTGTAGCAGATCATTTCTACACTCTGGTATTAGTACTTTTACTGCAGTAAAGTATCCGAGTACTGACACAAACTACAGGAGATTTTTGTTTAATTCATTTTGTCCTAAATGTGATTAAATCTGTCTGAAGCTAACATGCTACGCTAACCACAGATTCTTTTTAAAATCCACGTAAACAACACAACAGCTTCGATGCAGCATTTCAACACTCTGTCTGAACTTAGGAGAACACAGTTGCTAAGCAACCAGCAACAAAATGGATGTGGCAAAGACTCCAGATGGTCACATTCATGCTTTATAAACACAGCAGCTGGAGAGCGACGTCTGCTTCAGCTCAGATTACCACAACTAATTATAATATTAATAATTATAATAAATAATCTTCAGACGGACGTTTGTCTCTGATCTGAGAGCAGCTGCAGGAATGTGACACACAGCTGAGCCCGTCAATCAAACACATACACTGTAATAACCAGAAGCCGCCACCGTAGAGACCAGACCAGAGACATAAATATGTAGACGCCGCATTGACTGTGTCAGCCTGTTGCTGTGATACGTCAGCGGCACCGCCATATTGGAGAGAGCACAATAAACAAGTGACAGTAAACAGAGGAGCTGCAGTTTGTCGTTGTCACCATGACGACGATAAATGAGCTCATACAACACACACGTGACCGTCCTCTCCTCAGCAGTTTATATTTCTCAACCAACTGAAATGAGTTGTTTTTAATATTTGTTGGTTTATGATTTATGCGCTGTAGAAGAAAGGTTTTGTCTCCAGTTAATAAGAATCTGGACATTTAGTCTCTAATCACTGCTGGACGCTCAGTAAAGTGTTAGACTGACAGGAACTGAATTATTTACATGGTGTAAAATAATCAGGGGCATAAATAAAGATGGTGCAGGCAGTGTGAATGCACTGGGGCCCCTGGGTTGGAGGGGCCCATAGAGAGAGCGGGCCCTTGCGAGTGATTCAGATTACTACCTTTGAAATATACCTGTGTTCAAAGTTAAATGATAACGAACACAATATTATTCATTTAAAAATGGTGTCGTTTGCTATAAATGTCCTCAAAAGGCAAAACCATCTGTCATGGTTCTCTCTTTCCTTTTGTTTTAATTTCTTACTTTCTTTGTTATTTTTGTCAGATATGCAGTGGTGATTGCCGGGTAATATGTGTGTTTATGTTGCCCAATGTTGAGTCTCTATTTTTGTCAAGACAATACTTGCACAATGGCGTGCACTGGGCCGGTTGTAACTTCTTTACGCCACTGAAAATAATTCATTGTCATGAGGAATTATAAAATCCTACACTTGTCAAGCATGAATTTGGTTTATTTTCCTTGGTTAATACATATGGAGACTTTTCCATATAATATAATTTAATGTAGAAGTAGACAACTTCTCAGCTAGCTGGCATGCTAGCTAGCTAGCTAACGCTGTCTGCTTATCACCAACTCCTTGATCACAACATAATAAATAACTTTCACCACTGCTCATTTTAGAAAGGACACCACATGAAAACATGTTCTTTATTTAGGTTATCAACTGGACGATGGATCACAGATGTTTGTTTCTGGCTGCCAGTGATCAGCTATAGCTAACATAGCTAGCGCGCTAATATAGCTAGTGCACTATGTTACCAAGCTTCTCACGTTCCTGTGTCTGGATGCAGACAGGAGCCAATATAACCAGACATTATACAACATAAACAAAGAACATGTTTTCTTGTGGTGTCCTTTCTAAAATGAGCAGTGATTAAAGTTACTGTGTTATTTTATGGTCAAGGAGTTAATAAACAGACAGTTAGCTAGTTAGTGCACTAAAAAGTTGGCTACTTCCACATTAAATTATCTATGGAGGCATCTCCACAAGTATTTAACCAAGGAAAATAATCCAAATCCATGTTTGACATGAGATTTTACAATTCCTCATGACAATAAATTATTTTTCACCATCTTTATAATTCAGTTCATGTCAGTCTAACACACACTCCTCTGCTGAGCGTCCAGAAGTGATGATACACTAAATATCAAGATTTTAATTAACTGCGTCCTCTGGCAGCCATCTTTCTCCTTGTTCCTGAAGTGTCTTATGTCTGTCAGAATTACATCTGCAAAGTCCTGACCAGGCTAAACTGTTGAGCTAGCATTAGCTTTTTTGCTGATGATGTGATGTTAGCTTAAAACTTGCTTTCTCCATTTCATCCTGCCAAGTTTTGCTGCAGTTGTTCTTGTTTCTGGACTTGCTGCTCATTCTGACCCAGTTTTACACCGTTTTACTTTTTCTTGGGGTTAAAGCATAAAGGCAGGATATAGATTTCTATCAGGGGTGGTCGAAGCAGATGCAGCATGCAGCCATTTGATTGGTGAGGTCATCCAACTCCCAAGATTCTAATTAACTGGGGACAAAACTTTTTTTCTCCACTACACGTAGATCATAAAGCCATGGATATAACATCGGTTCATTTCAGTTATAGAAAAACTGCAGCTCCTGTTTACTTAAATTTGTTTACAGGAAGTCTTGACCGCTCCAATATGGCGGCACCACTGACGTACGATGTAGCGGCCATTGAGGCGTCTATGTTTCTGCATCTATGGACCAGCCCCCACTCTGAATGTTGAGGCCACGCCCCCTTCTGTTGGATAGAAAATGATCCTCCAGATAGAGATCGGTGATATTGGACATGTGTGGATTTTCATTTTGTTTGCATTCATTTTTTAAAATAAATGTTTGTCTGCAACCTTCTGACCCCCGACATTTCGTCACGCTGACAGTGAGTGTTGAAGTTATAAATTCAGATCATCTTCCTGTTTCTGTCCTGATGTGACAGCAGGTTTTATTTTCCTCAGAAGGGGGCGTGGCCTCAGCAGTGACAGGATGCCTGTCTGGTCCATGAAGCTGGAGTCCAGACTGGGTTTACTCAGAGTGACATCACTTCCTGTGTTGATATTTACATGCAGCAAGACAAACAGCAAACAGCTGGGAGGTGATGTCGGCGGACACAGGAGAGTTGGTTTGGATCCAGTTTGATCTGGTTCTGGTTCTGATTGGTCTGAGTGTGAATCCAGTCTGAACGGCTTCCTATGAATCAGGTGTGTTGATCCTGGGGGCGGGGCATACAACGAGGGGGCGGGGCAGAAACATGAAGAACATTTTCAGCCAATATATCTGTTCAGAGTGATATCTATACAACACAAACATTCTGTCCACAGATTAATATGAAGAACTCTGATCAACATCATCACTTGTTTCATCAGCACCGCCGCTGCCGCCACTGCTGCTGTCGTTGTTCTTGTTGTTTTGGTTCTTTGTTCAAGTTGTAGATTTGTTATTTATATCTCTCTTTTTTTAGCATTTACACATCAATTCATAATAGTTAACATCTAACCCCCACCCCCCACCCCCCGCCCATTAACTGCAGACAGGCAGACAGGAGTGTTGCATTGTGGGTAGGTTGCAGGCGACCCACTCTTGGTTCACTCCGACGTTTTCTGTGAAGGAAAGACAAACATGTAAAGTCTCTGGTGTTTAAATAAAGTTTCTCTGTTCAGTTCATCAACAAGATTGTGGCAAAAAGAAATTAAAAGTCAGCAAGAATGACGACGACGACACAGCTCATAGTTTGACATCTGCCGTAAATAAAAACGTAATTATAAATATAATTATTATTTATGTGTCATCAGTCAGACTGTAGCTTATGGAGAAGTGTTCCTTGTAGGCTTTCTCAAAGAAAGCCCTTTCTGACAGAAATCTATTCACTTTTACCCAAACCATGACTTTAAGGCCCTCCAGATTATTCAACGACTTTGTTGGGGACTATTTTTACTGGTGGATTAATCCACATCTGGTGCTGTAGCGAGTGTCAGTGTCAGCAGGACCGTGTGTGAAATAAATTACAATGTGTGTGTGTGTTTGTGTGTGTGTTCATGATGATGAAGGAAGATGTGTGTCTCACTGATGTGTTTTTAAGAAGACATATGTGACATCATCACTTATTATATGAATTAATTTAATGGACCAATCAGGGAGGGGCCTCAGCCTCCACTTCCTGTAGGACTCACCTGCTTCCTGTCAGTTCACATCTGATTGGAGAAGGAGGTGGGCGCCCCCTGCTGGCCGTAACCCTGACCGTACTCTGCATCCTTCAGGAGACACAACACACAACAGCATTATGCACACACACAGGAATATACTGCAGTACACTGAGTATATATACTGCAGTACACTGAGTATACCTACTGCAGCACACAGAGTATTTATACTATATATATACTCTAGTACACTAAATATTTAAACTGTAGTTCATTGAGTGTATATATACACTGGAGTTCACTGAGTGTAAACACTGCAGTACGCTTAATATATTTACTGCAGTAAATATAGTGCAGTACACTGAGTGAACGTACTGCAGTCTAGCAGTATGTTGAGTATAAAGCATCATTATATACTGTTTCACTTTGTAAAACAGTACCAGTACTACACAGTTTACTCTGTCTGAGAGTTTTGTTTATATTTCAGGGAAAAAGTAAAACTTTAATTTTGCTAACAGGAAGTGACATGAAGTAGATTCATATGAAAAACGTGAATCCTTCTCAGACACTTTAAACGTGTTCTGTTGATCTGAGATGTTCTTGGCTCTGTCTGACGGTTCTCCCCAATGAGCTGTTGTCTATGTGCTAAGCTAAAGCTAAAGCTAGGTGTAACGGCTGTGATCCATGGGGCATGGCAGAGAAGCGTCACGTAGGCAGAGCAGAGAGGCTTTTTTTTTTTTTAACCTGCTACACAGACTGTGTGTTTGCAGTGTGTGGTTGTGTGTATTGAGTTAAATGACAATGCAGCTGGTTCTGAAGGGTTTGGAGGTTCAGACTGTATTAGCAGGACCAAATGAATTAACTGGACTGTTTTAACTACAGGATGTATTGATTCATTCTCCAGGTGTGCTCTGAGTCACCTGGTTCACACTGTGAGTGTTAGTTAGCGGCCGGGCTCCTCACCTGGTTGTATCCCTGCTGGCTATACTCGGGTTGGTAGCCTCCCTGGTTGCTGGCGTACGGGTCTTGTTCATACGCCCCCTGCTGGCCATAAGCATCTGGTGCAGCAGGTTTCTCCTGAGGAGGCGGAGCTCGCATGAAGGGAGCGATGATGCCCGTCTCCTTAAAGACGAACCAGAGGTTCCCCACCCACAGGACTAGGTTAATGAAGCCGAAGGCCTGGAGGAGGAGGAGGGGAGGAGGAGGAAGAGGAGGAGAGGATGAAGGAGACAAACCCTTTATTTTGGTAGCGACTAAAATGTGTCTGTAGCACAGAGATTTTTAGTCAGTTCTCAGACTCGGGTATCGCCAAAACTTTAAACGATCCCCTCCTGAGAGGGTCGTCTGCCTGATGACCTCACCACAGGTCGGACAGCCCTGACCCTCAGAGGCGTCAGGCTCAGCGATGGTCTTACCACGGAGGTGTTGAGTCCAGACATGACCGGGTCGTGGACTTCACGACAGTGGTTCCCTTCAGATTCGCAGGCGGCAATCATAGTGATCACTTCATCTGGGTCAGTCGCCGTCTTCACGTCGGACAGACCTTTGGCCCAAGCCGCTGAACTCACCAGCCACATGAAGGCAAACACCGCGGTCACACCCAGGTCCTGAACGAACACACACACACACACACACACACAGTGTATGAGGTCACCAGTCAGGTCACCTGTCAGAGATGGCATCAGGTGGGTAAACTTACGATCAGCGGGCCCTTGTTGTTCTCCTTGTACTTGTCGAAGAAGAAGACGTAGATACTGAGAGCCGCCGTGGAGTAGAGGAAGGCGAAGACGCCAATGGTGACAAAGAACTCGGCCGAGGAGGAGTAGTCGCCAACAAGGAAAACACGCTCTTTGTCTGCGTCCTTACAGGTGGGGGCGTCAAAATACACCTGGTGGAGTCTGAGACAGAGAGAGTGGAAGTTCAGATTGTGGTCTCTGACAGCATGAAAGTTCTTCTCACAAACGCAAACCTGAAATTATCTTGACCAGTGATTGTCAACTGGCGGCGCGGGCCACATCTGGCCCGCCAAAGCTTTCCAACTGGCCCACAGAATATTAATTCATTCAGAGAGTGTGAGGAGGGGAAGAAATACATTACACTATTTAGGATATCTCTCTATTTTTTCTTTTATCTAAGCAACAGAACTGGAAACAATTTTATTAGAAATGATTTAATATCCCCAAATATTTAAGTTTGACCTGTGAGTTATAAATCCATCTGTCAGCTTATTATTAGCGGTAATGATGCACCAGATTCAGTAATCTCATGAGGAAAATACCAAAATACTAAATGTCATAAAGTAAAAAAGCAACATCCTGACTAAAATATTAATAATCTGTGAAGATGCTGTATTCAGTAGTTCAACTCTTTGTCACTCTGTCAATATTAAAACAGACTTTACAAACTGCTGCACAATTCATGATAAAATAAAATGGCTCAAATGTGAGCTAATTTAAAAGAATGCTAATAAAATTCATCAGCATAGGCTAACTAATTAATTAATTAGGCTAAGCCTTATTAAGCTTACAAATGTGCCTACAATTAATATAATATGATCACTAATATTAGCCTCGACCTACAAACAAGGTTTAGCTCTAAATCTCTCAGTGTATACTTCACTTCCACCTCATTCAGTTATTCCCACCTGTCTGTCTGAATCAAGTTGCATGGACACAGTGGTCCAAGGCGTTATCAGGAACTACTCTTTACACTGTTTAGTCGTGATATCTATAGTAAATGTAAATTAAAATATGCCTCTGGTGTAACCTGTTAGATCTCAAAGTGGCGACGAGGTCTTAAAATGTAGGCTGTGGAAAATTTCTTGAAAAAGGTCTTAAAAAGTTTAAGTTCAGGATTCCTGCTGATCCCTCGCCCATCTTACTTCTTTCAAATATACCAAATACTTTATTGTGACAGACCAAACATTTTGCTCACGTCTTTGATCTGACATTTTTATTATCCTCAATATGACTGATGCACATTTTACAATAGTTGACTCTTTTATTTCCCCTCTGGGAGGATGCCCAGACCCCTCTTGATTTGTGTCCCCAGGCATGGGGATCCAGAGAAAGTGTCCCTTATTTTTACACATTAACGTGGCGACCCTGCCTCAGACCCTCATTGATTATGTAACTTTCAAACTTTAAAACATAATCAGGTGCCCACATACAGGAGTTCGGTCCCCACAGTGTCTCCTTAGAAAAGTTCTGGCCCTTGGCCTGATCTAATTAATGACCCATCATAGCAGCAGCAGCAGCTCTTCTGCTCTCTGCATCTCCCAGCAGCTATAAACATTTCACCATGACGATCATCCAGCTCCAGTCTTCAGCTCTCATACGAGTCTGTTTTAATCCTTTTTTTGTCTTCATCACCAAACTCTAAATGATCAGCTGTAGCTAAAGATGTTTTCTTTATTAAATAATACAAATAAACTTCTACATATTTAAAGTTTCTCTCCTGTGTTACCTTCACTGTCACTGTGCTGTTTATTCACTGAGTCATTTTCGTCTCATCTTGTGTTTGCCTCCATCTCTGCCTGTTCACACCGTACGGTCGGAATCAGTCCTGTGACTCATCAAACACCTGCAGCTGACATCATGTTGTACTGACCTGAACGGATACTCAAACTCCACCTCTATTCTCAGGTCGCTGTATGTCCGGTTCTTACAGTCCACCGCCATCTTGAACATCCCAGAATAACTGCCACAGGTGGAGAAGGCAAAGATGGCGAAGAACTGGAGGAGGAGGAGGAGAAGGAGGAGGAGAGAAGAAGTTAACGCAGAGATTTTGAAGGTGTAAACACATTAAACAGCAGTCATGCTAACAGTGAAACACTGCAGTGTGCTGAGCTAAATGCTAACACCAGCATGCTAACATGCTAACAGTGCTAATATGCTAAGGTTTGGCAGCTGTAAGGGAGAGTTCATTACTTGCAAAAAGGGGGAGGAGTGTCAAATAAGTTTTTAAGCACTGGGGAGGGGTTTGTGTTTAGTTTACCGATGATTTTTAAGAAAACATGCTGGTGGGTTTGACATGAATGCTTTCTTTCATTTATCAGCCAGAAACTTTAAAAACATAAATAATCGTTAGATTTTCAAATTTCCGACGGTCCTTGGACTCATCATGTATGACAAACATCAGATAAAAAAACAAAAACACAAGAAATTTAAAATGCACGAGAGAGAAAAACAGAGACATTTTTCCCTAAAACTTTTAGCAGTACGCCGTTAGCAACACATGCTAAGGTTAGCGCAACAAGGTGACTGACTGCGAGTCAGTCAGACAATGGCGAGCACAAATAACAAGTCGAAACTTGAAGCCCCGCCCACAGATTCCCACTCAGCTACAACAGAGAGAGTTGTGTATAAGACGAAGATGGCGCGTCGATGTTAGACATGCTAACACACGCTGGACATCATCACCCAGATGTGCTGGTCACCATGACGAGGACGAAACAACCTGTGTTTAGTGTTTTCAGTTTGATGTCATCAGAGACGTTTCACAGCCTGCTGTGACCTGTTGCATTCTGGGAAAGTGTTCAGTGTTCACACAGTAGCTGTGTTCGAAATCGCTCCCTATCACGGATATAGTGCACTATATAGTGTGTTCGCCATTTTGTAGTGTTGTTCGAATTCTCCGTGGTTAATTTCATTCACTATATAGTGGACTATAAAATACCCACAATGCACAGAAAATGTGAGTGAACAAACGATGTACCCTACATTTTACTCCCGTACACCACAATGTAATGCGGTCGTCTTTTACCAGAGGAGAAGAAGAAGAACAACTGCAAAGATGGCACAGAAAAGAAACGAATAGGATGCTAGCCGGTAACGTTAGCTCACGAGCTAACAATAGCCACTTAGCTCACACCAGCCAGGTAGCTTGTAGCTCGTGCACTATCGTGGGCTATTACAGCTCACAATTCATCACTTTCATCATCATCTTCTTCTTCTCTTCGTCATCACCATCATCACCATCATCACCATCATCACCATTATCATCATCATCATCATCCCTGCTTGGCACTGTGTGTGTGTGTGTGTGTGTGTGTGTGTGTGTGTGTGTGTGTGTGTGTGTGTGTGTGTGTGCGTGCGTGCATGTGTGCATGCGTGCGTGCGTGTGTGTGTGTGTGTTGCACTTAAGCAGGATCTGATTTTTGTGTTGTTGCTGTGAACTCAACCAGATTTCTGTTGTACTGAAACATTTTCACAAAGTTTTGGGAACATTTTGGGAACTTCTTAAATTCTTTCAGGACATTTCTGCAGCATCTTTGTGATGTTCTGAGAAAATATTGAAACTTTTTGTAAACATTTATAAAATGATCTAGAAACATTATTCTGATAATTAGAATTTGGAATAATGTAGAAGATGTTCATCCAGATGACCACTAACACCCCCATCTTATTTCATTTGTATTAGTATTCTTATTTATGACTTCCATGGATGCTGATGTCATCAGTGGTGTTAGTGTGATGGACTCACCCATTGTAAGGCCTTAATGAAGCCCAGAGGAACCTTCAGCACCCTGAACTGACCCTGGGCCACCAGCTGCACACAACCAGAACAGATGGAGTTTATTTTTATATATTCATCAAATCACACAGCTTCTGTCCGACCAGCTCTGATGAGAGCCAGAGGATAATATATAACTTTATTTATACAACACTTTAAAATCAAAGTTAGAAAATGCTTTATGCCACACAAATAAAACCAGACTGTTAAAAATAATACAAAAATAAAATGAAATACAATAACAATATCAGATGAAATCAACAACAATGATAATAGATAAGGTACATACAAATTCATTAAAAATAAAATAGAAAAAAATAGAAATAAGACTGTTTGCAAGCATTCATTTAGAAATACGTTTTGATAAGAAATTTAATAGATGTCACTGATTCTGTCACAAAGTGTGTGATATTCAGATATAGTTCTCATACAATAAAAGCACAGATAAAAACAATGTAAAAATATTTTCCACACGTGACAGTGAAGCTGTTAGAGAGCAGCAGAGAATAAAAAAACACAAGTTAAATTTTGGGATGCATTAACAACTCCTGTTTTGTTACAAGTTACTTAATTAAATTAATTAACTTTCAGCAAGGGATGCTAACGGTCAACATGGAATACTACAGTCGACACAGGATGCTAACACACGGCACAGGATGCTAACACACGGCACAGGCTGCTAACACACGGCACAGGATGCTAACACACGGCACAGGATGCTAACTCTTGGCGCGGGATGCTAAGGATCAGGACGGGATAATAACACATGGCACAGGATGTTAATGCTCAACATGGGGTGCAATGGTCGGCACGGGATGCTAACACTCGACACAAGGTGCTAACGTTCGACACAGGATGCACACATCGTGTATCGAACACTTCCCTCAGATAAAAACCAACCAAATCTGAGCTTAAAATAGGAGGCTCAAGGAAAAATATTCGTAGCTTTAGGGAGGGTAAAAATAAAAAGTCGCACTCCAGCCCAAAAAGTATTCCATTTCTCACAGCCATGAGTTGTAAAAACAGAAATAATAGTTGGATTTTCAAATTTACCGACGGTCCTTGGACACATCGTGTGACAAATGTTTCTGGACAAAAAACCCCATAAACGCATCTGATCTTAAAACTGTGATATTTCATCTAAATCACTTTATTCTACGTCTCATTTCAAATCTGTCCAAAAATAAACCGTTTGCAGGACAAGAGTGAAAACTGAGTCTTTTTTCAACTCCAAGATTTTGATTGTTGTATTTTGTAATTTTACTAAAGATTATTAAAGAAAAGATGTTTTAAAATTTTTGGCAATTTTTTTTCTCTGTTTTTTTCTCTTTTCATGTATTTGGCTTTTTTTGTTTTTTTAAATAAAATTTGGCTTTTTAAATTTTGGGGCATTATTTTTTCTTGAATAGTTTTTTATTGTGGTTTAGGGGAGGGACGTACAAATTCAAATGGTTGTGTTTTTGTATTTGTTTATTTATTTTTTAAAGAAAACATGCCTTTGGTTTGGGAAGGTGTGTTCTATTTTAAAATTGGTAGAATTTCACCGTTTATCAGCCAGAAACTGTAAAAACAGAAACTATCGTTGGATTTTCACATTTCCGACAAACGCATCATGTGTGACGAAACCTTCCATCATAAAAAAACTATAAACACATCTGATCTTAAAACAGTGATAATTCATCAAAATTACTTTATTCTGCATCTCTTTTAAAATTTGGCCAAAAATAAACCGTTTAAATGATCAGAGTGAAAAACATAGACTTTTTTCAACTCCAGGATTTCATCTTCAACTTTTAACTTTCATTTATGGTGCAGGGAGGAGCATGGATTTTCCTCCAGTCACTCAGGGGGGGCAAGAAACAAACAGACCCAAAAAATGAAGTCATTCCCCAGCCACGCCCCTCCTCTGATAAGTAAAGAACAGTCCCTAATCTTTCAGTTAGACCGCAACGAAATCAACATCAGCATCAGCAGAGGAACCCCTCCTCCTCCTCCTCCTTCTCCGGCTGTCATTTCTCACGCGCACACGCACACACACACGCACGCACACACACACACACACACACACACACACACACACACCACGGTGAATATCGTGTCATCACGCGACCTGGAGCTGAGACGTTTCCGACAGTTTGTGTTTTTATTTCTGTTCTCCTGCAGACAGCACGCAGGGCTGAAAGCCCCGCATACCGGCCTGCCCCTCCTTATAAAACCTCCCGCATCCAGCATCATCCGAGCATCCCATAATAATCTGATTATTACCTTGAATCATCTGTAATCATCAGATATTTCTGATCGATGACGACAGAAACACAAATTTTCCCCTTTGAATAATAATTAATAAACAAAAATCATCCAGATGTCTGACGATATTTCTTCTGATTCTCCGTTGATGATTTATGAATTATTATTAATCGTGATTAATAATATGAGTAATGTCTCCGAGCAGCCGCCGTGATGCGGCCCGACACTGAGATGCTTCACCGGGAGACAAACACAAACACCAATCCCCGGCGGGCCGCCCCGAGACACGACACAAACACACCCCGAGCACCGAGCACCGAGCACGAGACATGAGATGAAGATGAAGATGAGAGGAAAACATGAAGCAGAATTATAAATATAATGTGGAGCTATGTACCTGATTTACGACGTCCATCCTGCCGCCTGACGAGAGCAGAGAGAGGAGATGGAGGGAGGAGGGGGGAGGAGGATGAAGAGGAGGAGGAGGAGGAGGAGGAGGGATGAAGGTGGAGGAGGGACGGAGGGGGGGTGTTGCGTCATCATGGTAGTAGGAGGTGTCATGATGTTGGTGATGGTGGTGATGATGATGATGTTTGAGGGGTGTAGCAAAAGTCAACCCATCATAAATATATTTACACACAGGAAGTTTAGTGTTTTCAGTCACATGTGTTTGAAGTTAAAGAACTGTCTGATGCAGCAAAATGTTTTTGTCACATTATTATTAATATTTCATCACATGTAACTGTGAACATCAGTAATTTATCAAAACTTGTTTTATTTCCACACTGCATCATATTAATGTATGATGGATGGTCCATATAAAGATGGTAGACAGGGACTGTTGTGGCCTGTGAGGTTCACTGTATCAGTACAACAGTACTGAATATGGTTGCCTGTATCATTTTGCACGCACATGCTGATACTAGATTTTGTGTTGACGGGCTCATAGTGTCTCACAGCCTTACATATAAATCACATTGAAAACCCAAGATGGCGCCAGCTCCATGACAACGTCAGATTTCATTCAGTATTTATACATTTTGTTCAATATTTTTAATCCGTATTTTCTGTCGTTCCATATATTCAAGCTTACATTAAGTTTTATTCCAAGTTTTCAAGGTTCATTCTATATATTCAAACTTTAATTCTATTTTAAGTTTTATTCCATATAGCTGAGGTTCATCCATGTATTCAAACTATCATTCTATATATTAAACTTTAATTTATATTCAAGGTGTATCTTTTATTTAATCAAGTTTTATTCCATATATTCAAGGTTCATTCTAGATATTCAGGCTTTCATACTATATATTCAAGCTTTATTTAATATATTCAAGTTTTAACCTGTTTATTCAAACTCTCATTCTGTATATTTAAGTCATATTTCATATATTGAAAGGTAATTCTATATATTCAAACTTTCATTCCATATATTCAAAATATCATTCTATGTGTTCAAGTTTTATTTCATATATTCAAGTTTTATGCTATTTATTAAATCATTCATTTTCTATATTCAATTTTTATTTAATATATTTAAGTTTTAGTAATATATTTGAATTTTATTCCATATATTAAAGGTAAATCCTATATTTAAAAACTTTCATTCTGTATATTCAAGTTTCATTCTATAGATTCAAAGTTCATTCTATTTATTTAAACTTTTATTCTATATATTCAGGTTTTATTTAATGTATTAAAGTGTTATTCACTATATTCAAATTTTCATTTTATATATTCAAACTTTTCATTTTATATATTCACGTTTTCTTTCATAAATTTAAAGTTCATTCTATATTTTTAAACTTTAATTTTATATATTAAAGTTTAATATATTTAAGTTTTATTCCATATATTGAATGGTCAGTCTATATATTCAAACTCTCATGACATATATTAAAACATTCATTATATATATTCAATTTTGTTTCATTGATTTAAGGTTCATTCCATCTATTAAAATTTTTATTCCATGTATTCATGGCTGATTCCATAAATTCAGACTTTCCTTCTGTATATTTCAACTTTCATTCTATATATTAAATTCGTTTTATTTGATATATTAAAGTTGTATTCCATATATTCAAAGTTCATTCTATTTCCTGCCTGATCTGAACCCGAGTGGTGCTTTGTTTTTGGACTTCTGTGTGAGCTATGGACTGGCCATAACGTACACCATGTTCGAACACAGGGAGTTTCATGTGTACCTGGTACCAGAACACCCTAGGCCTAAGATCAATGATCAACTTTGTGGTCGTATCAGCAGATCTGCAGCCGTGTGTCTTGGACACTCAGGTGAAGAGAGGAGCAGAGCTGTCAACTGATCACCACCTGGTGGTGAGTTGGATCAGATGGCGGGGGAGGCTGCCGGACAGACCTGGTAAACCCAAAGGTGTAGTGAGGGTGAACTCGGAACGTCTGGCGGAGAAACCCTGTGTTTCTTGTGCATCCCGGGGGAGGTTGGGGACATGAAGTCTGAGTGGGCCATGTTCAAAGCCTCCATTGTGGAGGCAGCCGCTAGGAGCTGTGGTAAAAGGTTGTCGGTGCCTGTCGGGGCGGCAACCAAAGAACCCGTTGGTGGACACCAGCAGTGAGGGAGGCCGTCAAGCTGAAGAAGGAGGCCTTTTGGGTTTGGCTGGCCCAGGGGTCTCCTGAAGCAGCAGGCAGGTATCAGTTGGCCAGAAGGGCTGCAGCTGTGGCGGTCGCTGACGCAAAAACCCGGGTGTGGGAGGAGTTCGGGGAGGCTATGGAGAAGGACTTTTGGTTGGCCTCAAGGAAGTTCTGGCAGACCGTTAAATGACTCAGGATGGGAAAGCAGGGCTTGTCTCAGGCTGTGCTGAGCAGAGAGGGAGAACTGCTGACCCGAACTGGGGACATCGTCGGGCGGTGGAAGGAGCACTTTGAGAACCTCCTGAACCCGGCCATCACGTCTACTGAGAATGAGGCAGAGCCTGAAGACTTGGGGGGAACTCTCGCCAATATCCCTGGCGGAGGTCGCTGAGGTAGTTAAAACGCTCCCCAGTGGCGCCGGGTGTGGATGAGATTCACCCTGAGATGCTGAAGGCTCTGGGCACTGTTGGGCTGTCTTGGCTGACACGCCTGTTCAGTGTCTCTTGGAAGTCGGGTACGGTGCCTGCAGAGTGGCAGACCGGGGTGGTGGTCCCTATCTTCAAAAAAGGGGGCTCCAACTATCGGGGTATCGCACTGCTCAGCCTCCCGGGTAAAGTTTACTCCAGGGTGCTGGAAAGGAGCAATGCAGATTCCATCCTGGCTGTGGAAAAGTGGACCAGCTCTTTACCCTTGCAAGGCTGCTGGAGGGGGCGTGGGAGTTTGCCTATCCAGTCTACATGTGCTTTGTGGACCTGGAGACGGCTTATGACCGCGTCCCTTGGGGGGTCTTGTGGGGGGTACTACCAGAGTATGGGGTGCCAGGCTCGCTGCTATGAGCCATCCAGTCCCTGTATGACCAAAGTGAGAGCTGTGTCCGCATACTCAGTGTGAAGTCGACCACGTTTTCGGTGGGTGTTGGCCTCCGCCAAGGTTGTCCCTTGTCACCAATCCTGTTTGTGATCTTCATGGACAGGATCTTGAGGCCGGGGGGAGGAAGGGGTCCAGTTTGGGGACCTCAGAATTGCATCTCTGCTTTTTGCAGATAATGTGGTTCTGTTGGCTCCATCACATCGTGACCTCCAACATGACCTGGAGCGTTTTGCAGCCGAGTGTGAAGCAGTTGGGATGAGAGTCAGCACCTCCAAGTCTGAGGCCATGGTTCTCTGTCTCTCCGGGTTGGGGGAGAGTTACTGCCTCAAGCGAGGGAGTTCAAGTATCTTGGGGTCTTGTTCACAAGTGAGGGTAGAATGAAGCGTGAGATGGATCGGTGGGTCGGTGCGGCTTCTGCAGTGATGGGGGCACTGCGCCCGTCCGTCCTGGCAGAAAACAAAGCTTTCAATTTACTGGTTCATCTACGTCCCAACCCTCACCTATGGTCATGAGCTCTGGGTAGTGACCGAAAGAATGAGATCGCGGATACAAGCGGTGGAAATGAGTTTCCTCTGTAGGGTGTCTGGGCTCAGCCTTAGAGATAGGGGGAGGAGCTCGGACATCCGGAGGGAGCTCGGAGTAGAGCTGCTGCTCCTTCGTGTCGAAAGGGGTCAGTTGAGGTGGCTCGGGATATCTGATCAGGATCCTCCTGGGCGCCTCCTGCTGGAGGTTTTCGGGGCACATCCCACTGGTAGGAGGCCCCGGGGCAGACCCAGAACACGCTGGAGGGATTATATATCTCATCTGGCCTGGGAACGCCTTGGGGTCCTCCAGGAGGAGCTGGAAAGCATTGCTGGGGAGAGGCACGTCTGAGGTGCTTTGTTTGACCTGCTGCCCCTGCGACCCGGTCCCTGATAAGCGGATGAAAATGGATGGATGGATGGATGGATTCTATTTATTTAAACTTTCATTCTATATTTTGCAGCTTTCATTATGTGTATTCATGATTTATTTCATATACTCAGGTCTTATTCCAAATATTGAGAGCTCAGTCTATATACTCATATTTTCATTCCATATATTAAAACATTCATGATATATATTCAATTTTTATTTCACATATTCAAGATTCATTCCATATATAAAAACTTTTATTTTAATTTTTTCATGGTTGGTTCCATAAATTCAAACTTTCATTCTATATATTCAGTTTTTATTTCACATATTTAAGGTGCATTCCATATATTAAACCTTTATTCCATATTCATGATTGTTCCATAAATTCAACATTTCATTCTGAATGTTTCAACTTTTATTCAAGCTTAATTTCAAATATTCGTTTTTACATATTTAAACTTTTTTTTTTCAAGTTTCATTGTACATGTTCATACACACACACACACACACACACACACACACACACACACACACACACACACAGAAAAAGAAAATTAAGAAACATCTCTCAGTGTTACAGATGTGCATTCAGGCACAAACCACAAAGTCAAAAATACCAGTGTGATAAGAGGAAGCAAAGCTGAGCTGTATGTGTGAGTGATCATGACGTCAGATTACAGTGGGAACTGTACGCTTGCCGTAGTTCAAACAGGGAAATTAAAAATCTAAGTCAGAGCGCAGAGAAAGTCTTCACTCAGGACTTCCTGTTAAAAAAGTAATAAAAGTCACAGAAGCTGAACTTAAACATATAAAACGTAGAAATAGATGAAGTCAGAATTTTATCCATCACAAAACACCATAAATGTGTTTTATGTACAGTCATGTACAAACTGTTTGGAGAGGCGATCAGAGAAAATATCTACCAATATAAAATATAATATCAGTTTATTTCATTTTTTATTATTGTTTCTTTTTATCTCATTTGTGAGATACAATCAAATAAAAGTAATGTCCAACTTAAATGAAATAAAATTATTTGGAATAAAAAAAAAAAAAATCTTAAACAGAAAAAATAAATACGGTCACGTTGTTTTCGACATAGAAGCTTTTATTTTGGAGGCGGAGGAACCGGCATCGACTCTTATTGCAGTGAGCTTGGACACGCAGAGGGCGGAAGCAGCGGAGCAGCTG
The DNA here is from genome assembly GCF_006386435.1 of Epinephelus moara. Taxonomy (NCBI): domain Eukaryota; kingdom Metazoa; phylum Chordata; class Actinopteri; order Perciformes; family Serranidae; genus Epinephelus; species Epinephelus moara. The sequence goes on along the minus strand of NC_065521.1, from coordinate 45,622,271 downwards.
AACTTCTGACATTCTGAAGTTTTTAAAGTTTTTATCTTGTTTGTTCCGGTTCTGTTATGTGACGGACTAATCCGGGTCCCGGTGTGAATGGTGTCCCCTCCGTTAGCTGTTAGCCTGTTAGCTTCAGAGTCAGCCACCGTTTAGTTTCCATTAGAAACATGTCGACAGGAGACCTGAAGGGACAGTTTCTCTACAACCTGCCGTCCTCCGTCCTCTGGGAGTTCTGTCGGGTCATGGACGGACTGTCCGACCTGGACTGGACCCGCTTCGGTGAGTCACGACCAGAACCGAGACCGTCTGCTAACGGCTAACAGCTAGCACGGTGTACCGGTCTGCCTTTAGCTAACGGAGGAGGAGTTCGTACTGCAGCAAAAGTACCAGCACCAGAGTTACAGATTACTTCTAATACTGTTGGCACTGAAACATGAAGCTCACAGTACTTGAGTACTTTAACTACATGTGGCTGACAGTACTTGAGTACTTCAACTACATGAGGCTGACAGTACTTGAGTACTTTAACTACATGTGGCTGACAGTACTTGAGTACTTCAACTACATGAGGCTGACAGTACTTGAGTACTTTAACTACATGTGGCTACAGTACT
>NC_065521.1:45573285-45619474 GCF_006386435.1 Epinephelus moara | reverse complement strand
TGTAAAGCCCTGTGAGGCAAATTGTGATTTGTGATATTGGGCTTTATAAATAAAATTGATTGATTGATTGATTGAGTACTTGAGTACTTCAGCTACATGTGGCTGACAGTACTTGATAACTTTAACTACATGTGGCTGATAGTACTTAAGTACATGTGGCTGACAGTACTTGAGTACTTCAACTACATGAGGTTGACATACTTGAGTANGCTGACAGTACTTGAGTACTCTAACTACATGAAGCTGACAGTACTTGAGTACTCTAACTACATGAGGCTGACAGTACTTGAGTACATGTGGCTGACAGTACTTGAGTACTCTAACTACATGAGGATGACAGTACTTGAGTATTTTAACTACATGAGGCTGACAGTACTTGAGTATTCTAACTACATGAGGCTGACAGTACTTGAGTACATGTGGCTGACAGTACTTGAGTACTTCAACTACATGTGGCTGACAGTACTTGAGTACTTCAACTACATGAGGTTGACAGTACTTGTACTTGAGTACTTCAACTACATGAGGTTGACAGTACTTGAGTATTCTAACTACATGAAGCTGACAGTACTTGAGTACTCTAACTACATGAAGCTGACAGTACTTGAGTACTCTAACTACATGAGACTGACAGTACTTGAGTACTTTAACTACATGAGGCTGACAGTACTTGAGTACTCTAACTACATGAGGCTGACAGTACTTGAGTACTCTAACTACATGAAGCTGACAGTACTTGAGTACTTCAACTACATGAAGCTCTGCTTGTAATGGAGTATTTTGACATGCTTTATTGATACTTGTACTTGAGTATTTTGTGGGTGTGAGTAAAGTATAAATACTTCAGAGTGGTGCTTCAGTACTGTACCTGAGTAAATGTACTGTGAACTAGAAACTGATCGATCAATAAATTTCTGTTACAGCCTCGGAGGTCCTCAGTGATCAGACCGCCGTGCGATTGGCTGAGAGGAGGGAGAGGCGGACTGACTGGGTGATGAACCAATGGGAGAACAGGAACGGTCGTGTCGGGGAGCTGATCGACCTGTTGGAGCGTCTGCAGCTGCTCCGCCCCCGTGATGTCATCCTTGGCTGTGAGTTCACTGACCTCTGCTGACCTCTGTGGGGTCAAAGGTCAAACTCTGCAGCTGACTTCTCTCTCTCTCTCTCTGCAGGGGTGTCCAGGCTGAAGCCTTCCTCGTCTCCTCTTCCTCCTGCCCCTCCTCTGCCGCCGCCTCCGTCTCCTCCTCCTTCTGCTGTCTTTGACCCCCCTGCCAAACAGCCCGAGTCCCCGCCCACACTGAGCACCTGCAGACTCAGCACAACAGGTAACACACACACACACACACACACACACTCACAGGTCTGAACCTGACTGGTTGTTGTCAGAGCGATGGGAGGCTGTAGCTTGTTTTCCACTTCCTGTTCAAGGCAGGAACTTGGCGCCGTTATTCACCTTCTGTGTAAACGGTCCAGTCACAGAATGGGGACAGAGTCTTCAAGGCAGCAGTGGAGGTTGTAACAGTGCCATAACAACATGTGTGTCAGAGACTGAATAAAGATGGACGACATGACAGCTCCCCAAAAGTGAAGCCAAAACATCTGGGTCGCCCCTTGGTGGCCGGCTGCAGTATAGGTCATAAACCCCGCCCCCTCCATGTCAGCTGATGGGACATCAGCCAAACTAAAAACACAAAGGACACGTCAAATAATTTTTTTCCAAAAATGGTTTCTGTTGTTTCAGGTAGTTTAATCACGCTGCTGTTCAGTCTTTATGCCCGGTTCAGACTACACGATATCAGTCCGATTACAGCCCGACACAGGGTCGTACGCTGTTGGCTCCGATTGTGAACGAGTTTCGTACACAATAATCCATCGTTTCATCTGGTGTAGTGTGTCATAGTAGACGACAACCCACGTTGTGTCTGGGACGCCTCACGACGTTCCAACAGAAAGTCTAGCCTGTTTGATTTTCTTTTAGTCTTCCACGACTTCTCGCGTCACAGCCGTCACTTTGACCAATAGGAACACAGAGCGATCTGTTGCCGTGGAAACTGTACGAAAACAACAGCCCAGCCTTTCAGATATTTCCTGTAGGGACGTTAGCACACAGAGTAAAAAGGAAACAGCAGAGGCACTTTATCAACCTGCTGAGTTCTGCCATTAGCATCAAGCTAGCAAAGAATGTTCTTTCTTCATAATGGAGGATATAATATATATATATGATCATTTCATTTGAAAGAATCCCTTCACTTTCTAAAGAGGCTTTTATTGTGAAACATTTTCAGGAACTTCCTGTGGAGGATTCAGTGACTGTCATAGTTTTAATGTGGTACTTCAGTTGTAGCTCCGCCCATCTGGTGACACTTTTTATGTTACTACAGTAACAGTTCAGCTGGGACATGAACAGACACAGTGACAGAAATAATGGCTATAATAATAAAAATAGGACAAAAATAACCCGATGACATCACACACAGCGTGAAAGACGACCAACGATGATTGGTTGTGGACTCTTTATGACTATCCATAATGGCCTAATGTGACATAGTGACTGTCAGAATAGACAAGCATGTCGTGTAATCTGAACCTGGCTTTAGCTTCACCTCTGTAAAGTGGGCGGAGTTGGACATGCGTCGTCCATCTTTATATACAGTCTATGATGGGCATTAAAGGGATAGTACGCCCAAAAATGAAAATTCAGCCATTATCTACTCACCCATATGCCGAGGGAGGCTCAGGTGAAGTTTTAGAGTCCTCACATCCCTTGCGGAGATCCAAGGGGAGAGGAGGTAGCAACACAACTCCACCTAATGGAGGCTGACGGTGCCCCAGATTCAAACGTCCAAAAACACATAATTGAAACCACGTGTGTGCACTTGCAAGCACGTGAACACACATGAATGCAGTCCACAGGGAGGCAGTCAGAGCTACAGGCTACAATGAGGCTAAAAACAGAGTTCAAATGACGTTTTTCCAAACAACTTTTTATGTCGGGGCTTCAGGACACTTGGATCACTACGGACGAGCAGTATGGAGATATTTTGTGGTTTCAATTATGTGTTTTTGGACGTTTGAATCTGGGGCGCCGTCAGCCTCCATTAGGTGGAGTTGTGTTGCTACCTCCTCTCCCCTTGGATCTCTGCAAGTGATGTGAGGACTCTAAAACTCCACCTGAGCCTCCCTCGGCATATGGGTGAGTAGATAATGGCTGAATTTTCATTTTTGGGTGCACTATCCTTTTAAAGGGAGAGCTGGCAGGTCTGGACCACAGATGGGACAGGTGTAGCGTTTTGAGGATGTGTTATGTGTGCGACCCTCTGCAGGAGATTTAAAAAGTAGCTGTTAGCAGTTAGCAGCTAACTCAAAGAGGAAGAACAGCGGCCAAAAATGTCCACAAATTGGGAAGACAAAGCCCTTTGTGCTGTAAAACAAGTGTCATGACACACTCACTGATGTGCTGTCTGTCGGAGCTAGATTAAATGAATGATTTGTAATTAAAATGTTATATGAAGCCTAATTTTTTGACAAGTAATATTCATACTGGTTCAAATAAGCAATATGATTGTATTTTCAATCTTTGCTGAGCAACAGTTGTGTAAAAGGAATTAAAGGCCTGTTGACTTCAGTGATTTAAGCAAATAATAGCCCGGGCTATTAAATAAAGTTTTACTGTACTTACTGACTACTACTTCTACTTGTTTATCTTCCTCTGGTTAATGATGATGAAGTGATGACGTCATGAATGTATCTGTCGTGAAAACTGAATTATAAAAAAATTCTCTCGTGGGTGTTCAGTTGAAACCAGATCAGACTAAATCACTTAGACACACAGGTGTGTGTGTGTGTGTGTGTGTGTGTGTGTGTGTGTACACTGCATATCTGTGCGTTGTATTGGCATCAACTCCTGCTCTTCTTCTTGTGTTCTTTATTCAGTAGACAAAGGAGGAGGAGGAGGAGGAGGAGGAAGAAGAGCCCTCCCTGGACCAGCCCCGCCCCCTCCCAATCTGCAGTCTGACCTTCAGCGACCCCCCCAGGTAACACACACCCCCACACACACACACACACACACACACACACACACACACACACACACACACACACACACAGAGAACAGGGTGTCATAATAATGAATATGATGATGATGATGATGATGATGATGATTATGATGCTGTCCCTCAGGCGCCCCCGGCGTTGGCGAGCACCAGCGGCAGCATCAGCGGGAGCGGCGTGATGTGCTGGTCGTATGAAGAGGTGCATGCTGGGACGGCGGGGTTCTCCCCCTCCCTCCAGGTGGGGGAGGGGGGGTTCGGAGTGGTGTACAGAGCGACTCTGAGGAACACCAACTGTGCCATCAAGAGACTCAAACAGGTCAGCCAATCACATCACAGCACAGCACACATACAACTCATGGTGAAGGTCACATGACACGCAGCACTTAAACAGGATGTGATGTCATGTTTGTGAAGCAGCCAGTGAATATTGATCAAAGTGTAAACATCAAGTTTGATCACTGAACATGAACTTCTACAGCTGTGTTTCTATTGGCTGTAACACTGACAGGAAGTGGACTGTGGTTGGTCAGAGCTGTTGTTGTTGTTGTTGTTGTTGTTGTTGTTGTTGTAGGACTGTCTGCTGGACTGGGCTCTGCTGAAGGAGAGTTTCCACACTGAAGTGGACAAACTGTCAAAGTGAGTACAGCCGTGGATTCAACAAAACAGCATCGGTGTAAACTTTGAGATTTGATGTCTCGTGCCGGCGCCAGCTGTGGACGGAGACATTATGCTTTTGGTTTGTCCGTCCATCCGTCCTGTAAGGAGGTTTGATTCTGAGCTGAGGGGGGTTTCATGCTGCATGATATTTTAATGCGAGGGCAAAAACCACTGTTCAAAGAAATGACTGACATAACAGTGGAAACTTTAGATGGTCCTGAGACGCACACTAACATCCAACCAGGATTTTGATTCTCACAGTAAACCTCTGCTAATTAACGCGCTCTGATACAGACTGAACCAATGAAGAGATACATCAGTGTGTCTGTCTCTATCAACGGGAGGAGACACAGACAAACTGCCATCGAGCAGGTTCGCCTCACAGTCAGTGACCACACTGACTGACTGACAGTTAAAGTTTCCTCTCTTTCTGAAACGGGAAAAACCCAAATTTTCCCTCATCTCAGGGTGAACACAGTGTTTGGCGAGCTACTTGGAAAATGTAGTGAGCTGAGTTACCAGATACTCTGCATCAAAGTTTCAGTACATTGAAGCTGTCCCCGGAGAAATGTAACAAGCTAAGCTACGAGGAAATGGTAAAACTAACTCACTTTCTGCAGAGCTACTTTTATTTTTTTACTTTATGTCAAATTAAATTCAATATGGTGCCTTAAATTAAGATTGTCATCAGCCAGATACAAAATATTTATTCTGTGGGAGTCTCTCTATGGATGGGCTGTTTGCAGAATAAATATTGCACCTCGCCCCGCCCCCGCCCCCAATTATAACCGAGCACGGCCCGAACCCGCAGCGCAGCACTGTGCACACACTCCGTTGGAGCGGAGCCTGTGTTGCATTCAGGCGTTGTCACGAAAATAACAAATTCCAGCACTTGAATATCCGCCGACCCCTTGTCTATGTGCCTCGGGGTGGCAATGGTGTCAGTGACATCACCTAATCTCAGTTTTATTATCCTGACTTTGATCCAGACCACCACAGAACAACAGTACTTTTTTTCCTGGGAAAAAGAGCTTTGAACTTTTGATTAATCAATTAATCAATGTCACTAATGAAAAGATATTTGACTCAGAAAGTCGTGACGTCACCACCACGCTACTGAGAAATGGAGTTAAGTTAGTGACATTGCTATTTTAGTGACGCTGCTGCCCAACACTGGGGTTAAATACCTCAAACCTGCTCTCTGCAGTAATACAGCCCAGATCGTGTGTGTGTGTGTGTGTGTGAGACACAGTGACAAACACTAACACGTGTGTTGTTCAGGTTCAGACATCCGAACATCGTGGATCTGTTGGGTTTCAGTGTAGGAGGAGGATCAGTGTGTCTGATCTACAGCTACATGGAGCTGAGGTCACTGGAGGACCAACTGCAACAGGTAACACACACACACACACACACACACACACACCAACACAACATATGGCTGCAGTTCAATCAGGAGAGACAGGAGTACATCTCGACTCTGTATGTGTCTTCATATGTTTTAAAAGTGTCCATCCTGATGTGATGTCATCTGTGTGTGTGTGTGTGTGTGTGTGTGTGCATGTGTGTGTGTGTGTGTGTTTGTTGTCAGGAGCGGGCGTGTCTCTCCTGGTCTCAGAGACTCGGTGTTGTCAAAGGAGCGTCAGCTGCTCTGCAGTACCTCCACTCGCCGCCTGATGGACACTCGGTGCTGATCCACGGAGACGTGAAGAGGTCACTGCGCGTTCACTGCCTGCACCTGTTGCACGTTCACCTGCTGTCAGCACTCAGCTCTGTTTCTCTCTGTGTCTCTGCAGTTCAAACATCCTGTTGGACCGCCACCTGGTGGCCAAGCTGGCGGACTTCGGTCTGGCTCGGTTTGCGTGTCGCAGCCCGGCGGGACGCACGGCGGCTCAGACAGTATCTGTCGGTAAGACGGCAACGGTCAGAGGAACGCTGGCGTACCTGCCGGATGAATACGTGAGGGACGGAGAGCTGGGGCCCGCTGTGGACACATACAGCTTTGGAGTGGTGAGACATGGCAGGGGCAGATGGGAAATGTAGTCTGTGATAGATACAGACTTACTTTGACTTTACAGCGATTGGTTCATCAGCTCAGGACTGACTCAGACACGTCTGCTGTGTGTCTCAGGTGCTGTTGGAGATTCTGACAGGTCGGCGAGCTCTGGAGAAAAACACGAAGTCAGGAGAGCGATACCTGGTCAGAACGCACACACATTAAAATATCAAAACCTAGCTGAATTGTTGTTATGGTGTTTGGCTCAGTGATCTGGTTCTGGTTCTGGTGGTGTAGAGGGACCTGGTGGAGGAGGTGGAGGACAGTCCAGAGGGTTCGTGTGCAGCATCCTGGAGGAAACAGCTGGACCAGCGGCTGATCGCAGGTCAGTGTATGTGTTAAGGCGGATTTACAGTTGTGCCTCAGCTCTACGCAGACCCTGCGCTGTGGCCTACACCTTTGTGATCACTCTGCAGTTACACCTCCAAAACACTGGCCGGCGGTGGGGTTTCTGTCAAGGAGGTTAAAAAGAGGAGAGGTCATGGCACCATATCACTGGGGTACAACACATGCGCAGTGAAATCTGAACGCACTTTCCAAAGGGCTCAGTAGCTGGCGCACTATCATAGAACATGAGGATGATTGATTCGTTTGACTGTGGCGTCTGCAATCTGAAATATATTTAGAAAGATATGGGTGAGAATTACAATTCTGTCATCATTAAGAAGATTCTTCATGAGATCCTATATCAAAACGTTCTACTGTATATCAGCAGCTATCCATTTGATCCAAAAAGTTCTGTCAGGCCGAACGCACCCAAGAGGGTTAAATATAGTGCACTTGAAAGATCACCTGAGCAGACACCACCACTTTAATTCCAGCGCCATCTACTGTAACCCTCCAACATTAAACAAAGGTAACGTTGCAAAATTCGGCTCCATTACAGCTCACAAGGTTCACTGACAAAACAACTGTCTGATACTGAACACGTTTTCCAAATAAATACAACATGCTAACATCATTAGCACAAACCTATGGCATTTTACATTGTATAAATTAGCCTAGCAGCTATCAGAGTTGCTCTCTACTCATATGAAGCCAGGATAAATCACACACAGGACTTTAAATGCTATTTTGTGGCTTCATTGTCTTCAGTTTATTGTTTCCTATCAGTGAAATAAAAGTTAGTAGAAGTTTGGTTTCCACTGAGGGAAATGGTTTTCACTTTACAAAAATAAACAGGAGGTCTACTGTGCCGTGATGGGTCATTAAATTCCTGGGGAGGTGCATGTCAGGGTACTGCGTAGGCTGTGTAGGTACGACATAGGTACAGCGTCTATTTTACGCAGAAGTATAAATCCCACTTTAGTGTCACATGACCTTCCCTACCTGTTAACCTGCAGCTGCTGTACTCATGTTGTGTGTTTAGGTGGTGCTGCAGAGCCGGCTGGCTGTATGGAGGTGGTGGCTTTAGCGTGCAAGTGTCTGGACAAGAAAAGGAAAAGGAGACCGGCCATGACCAAGGTCAGAGACACTTCATGAAGTTCCAGGGTGATTGCTGGTCCTTAAAAGCTCCTCAAATGTTTTAAATACACACAGGATGGGTCTTAAATGTTTTAAGTCACATCACATAAGAGTTTCCTGTGTTAGTGCTACAGGAAGTGTCATTTTAACAGGAGGAGGAGACCCTACGACACAACACCAGTGTGTGCACCTATTTTCACTTCCTCTACACATTTAGGTCAAACATTCAGTCTGCATATTTAGACTGAGGCTCTGTTAGTCCGCCTGCTCGTTAGTTTATTCAAGAACACAGAGTTTCATCAGCTTTATACAGAACCAAACAACGGCAGCATCGTGTCACTCCAGTGTATGATTTTAGACAGCATGATGACATCACAGAATAAAAGGAGGCATGACAGGTGTGACGTCTAACACAACAGCGCTGTGTTACATGTAACACACATCGGCAGCACTTTATAAACAATAACAACATAAAGCACGTCAATAACAATCATTTCGCGTCCCTGTTATATGGCGGCTGATCTCGTCCTCTGCTCAGAGGGTAAGGAGCTCCTGGACCTCATTGTTTGAGTTAGCTGCTAACTGCTAACAGCTGCTGTTCTTCTTCTTTGAGTTAGCTGCTAAGTGCTAAGCATAATATGTTGCCACACCCATCCCACTCATGATGCTGTCCTGCTGGCTGTGCTGTGTATGCAGACATCATTGTATGCGACAACTCTGTCCCCCCACTCAGCGAACAAACAGGAAGTGTAAAAAGGGGCTAGTGTTCTCACTGGATGATTTAAAATGACTTTTTATTTCCCAGTCATGATGTCTGTCAAAAGTCAACTTAAACTTATACAACTTATACTTACCGGCCACCTGTTCAGCTGCTTGTTAAAGCACATATCTAATCAGCCAATCAGGTGTCAGCAACTAATTAACATTTAGTCATGTAGACATGGTGAAGACGTCCTGCTGAAGTTCAAACGGAGCATCAGAATGATGAAGAAAGGTGATTGAAGTGACTTTGAACTTGGCATGGTTGTTGGTGCCAGACGGGCTGGTCTGAGTATTTACTGGGATTTTCAGCACAACCATCTCTAGGGTTTACAGAGGATGGTCCCAAAAAGAGCAAATATCCAGTGAGCCAAAATGCCTTGTTGATGCCAGAGGTCAGAGGAGAATGGCCAGACTGGTTCAAGATGATAGAAAGGCAACAGGAAGTCAAATAAGCACTGGTTCCAACCAAGGTGTGCAGAAGACCATCTCTGAAGCAACAACACCTTGTCCAACCTTGAAGCAGATGGGCTACAGCAGCAGAAGACCACACCAGGTGCCACTCCTGTCAGCTAACAACAGGAAACTGAGGCTACAATTCACAAGGGTTTTCTCACCAAAACTGGACAATAGAAGATTGGAAAAACCACATTCAGATGGAAGCATGGATCCATCCTGCCTTGTATCAACGCTTCAGGCTGCTGCTGCTGGTGTAATGGTGTGGGGGAGATTTTCTTAGTACCAACTGAGCATGGTTTAAACACCACAGCCTACCTGAGTATTGTTGCTGAGCGTGTCCATCCCTTTATGTCACAAAGCTCACATCATCTCAAACATGACAATGAGTTCACTGTACTCCAATGGCCTCCACAGTCACCAGATCTCAGTCCAATAGAGCACCTTTGGGATGTGCTGAAACATCATGGATCAACTGTGTGATGTCGTCATGTCAATATGGACCAAAATCTCAGAGTATTGTTTCCAGCACCTTGTTGAATCTGTGACACAAAGAATTAAAAAGGTGGTCCAACCTGGCACTAGCAAGGTGTACCTAATGATGTGGCCGGCGAGCGTATATTTTCAATTTGAAAACTGATCAAATGTTGGAACGGTTGAAATGAAAATAAAACAAAAACTCACTTTCATTTTTAATTTTAGGTCACAGGTCAGAAAGTTATTAGTCAGTGTTCATGTTATTTTGTCATTCACCAAATATGGAAAGTCAAATCTTAATTTGAGATAATCTTATTTTAATATTTGCAGCCACAGACATCTCTAAGATCAGAGAAACTTCAGATTATGGCTGTAGTGATGTCTGCAGCCTCTGGGGGCGCTAGCACCTCTTTATTGATGTAGATGTGTGATGATAGAAGTGAAACGAGCGAGGCATCCTCAGGGATCCTGCTCGGGTCCTCTTCTCTTCCTCATGTCGGTGTTCTCCTCACAGGTGTTTGAAAAACTTCAGGACATCCACGTCATTGTGAGGAAGACCAGCTCCTCCTCCTCTTCCTCCTCCTCCTCCTCCTCCTCCTCCTCCTCCTCCTNCCCTCCCCCTGGACTCTACTGTGGGAACTCTCTCCAACCAGCTGTCCAAACTGGGACCACTGGAGGATACGTACCAGCCCTCCCAGTCCTCTCAGCTCTCCTCCTCCTCCTCTTCTTTCTGCTCCCTCACCCCTCCTCACCCACTGCACTCCTCTGCCTCCCTCTCTTCCTCCTCCTCCTCGTTTGCTGGTCCATGTGAAACGGATGAGAGTCGAGGCCTCTCCCAGTACGACGTTAGCTCCCAGCACAGATCTAATGGGACCAGTTCCAGGTCTCTGTCTTCATCCACCAGAGACCAGTATCACAGGCCAACTGGGCCCACAGAGTCGCAGCTGAGCCAGCCTTCTGTCCCCACTGAGGACCAGTACAACTTCCCTCCCCAGCCCAGCAGCCCCAGTGACGGGTCAGGGCCCGGGCAAACCACAGCAGAGCTCCATGGTGTCCCACAATGCCTCTCTTCTGCGGGGTCCCTGCAGTCGGTGTCTCCGGGGCCCTCAGGTACGTCAGCAGCTTGTTCAAGGAGCAGACTGCAGTTTATTTGTTTGGATCTGAACTAGGGTCTTTATTTCACAAAACACTGTTTTTGTTTTGGAAACAAAGTAATCTCACTACTCTGAACAGTTTATTTAACAGACAAAAAAATCCTTGTTACCATGGAGATGTGTGATTGAAGTGATGGAGTGTGAAAACTGATTGTTCTCATGTGTGTGTTCAGTCCACATCAATCCCAGTAAGCAGCGTTTCCTGCAGAAGAAAACTTTGTACGAGGAGGGAAGGATTCAAACCCCCGAGCTGCTGTCGTCTGATGACCTTTGTACGTTAAACATCTCAAATCTTTGATTTCATCATGCTTCCTGTCGTCATCTCATTCTGTTTCATGTCATCAGATATCAAACGTGTGTCATGTCATCATCTGATTTTATGTCATCACATCTCACGTCTCTTTGTATCTCATCTCATTTAATCTAATTATCTCATCAGTTTTAATCTGACACTTAAATTTTCCCGTGATTATTTACCACTGAATTACAGCTCACAACTCGCTGCTCCGCTCTGACTGTTTCTGCTGGCTACTGAAACATCCTGATGCAGACTATTTACTGGAGTTTACCAGCCTGTCACTCATTTGAAGATAATTACAAGCACAGCCGTCCTCGGATTTGAATGTCCGACAGTCCACCACTAACACTTTCATCACGTCTCGTCAAGGAAAATAAAACAAAGATTTCATTTTACTTTTTAATATCAAGATCTATTTTTAGCTCATTAGACGGATTTATTCATCGATTTATGGAAGAAAGGCTGTTGATGAAAATGAAAATCATAGATGAACAAAATGAAGACTGCATTTGGCACAAACATCAACTTTAAGTTAAGGAGCAACTGATTAGAATTTGGTGGTCAAAGGTGAAAGGTCATGGTCACTACGACCTCGTCTGATATTCTTGTGAACGTGGTATCTTAAAAACACCTCATGGGAATTTCTTCAAATTTGGCACTAACGTCCTCTTTGAATCAGTAATGAACTGATTAGAATTTTGTAATCGAAGGTCAAAGGTCAGTGTGACCTCACAAAACATGTTTTTGGCCTCAACTTAAGAATTCATTCACTAATTATGACAAAATAATGAAGTGATGACATTTCATATCCAAAAGGTCAAAGGTCAGCTTGACTGTGACATCATCATGTTTTAACGTCATATCTCAGGAACAGAAGGGGAGACATTTGGTCAGATACTGAATTGGTGACTCTAATCTTGAAACTGTGCTGATTGTATAGATCTTCTGTGTGTGAAGCATCCATGTTTTCACTGACATGAATGGAGACTGTAACGTTGTGTTCACACCAGGTGCAAGTAAAATGCATAAAGTGCAATTTCGCATCATATGCTTATTTGAGAGAGTTGAAAAATCTGAACCTGAGCAACTGATTCGTGCGTGATAGCCAATCAGCATTGAGATCCTCCAGGGATATACGACACCGAATACGTACTGGTTGAAGTTCACTCATCGCTTCATCGTGAAAATTCACATTGCGTTTCGTGTGAACACAACAGAAGAGAAATTCGACTGGTGTGCGGAGGCAAACAGCCGCATGGTCTCACATCAAATCTACTTTTATCTGATGGCGTCATGTTTTATTTTTTAACCTTCATGTTTGTCCCTCTCACGTTTTGTGGTGTCATTTTATGTCTCATCTTATTTGAAGAGTGTCGTTTCATTTTAACTGAGATCATCTTGATTTTTATGTCACATTTGATTGTATTTGATCCAAATGATGTCATTACTCTTGTCTCACTTTATAACTATTGCGGCTTCCACATAAGTTCAAAATTGGCCGCCCACAGAGGTCATAACAGGAGATATGATATACTCACTGTCTTTGGTTTAATTGTACTCACGGTTCTATGATCCAGGTGCTTCGGTTGGTTTGCAGGGTGTGTGGAGAGTTGCACGATGATACTATCAACTATTTTTTTCTTAAATCAACGGGGTATTACAAAACCTCATCAAACAATAAAAACTAAGATTACCCAAACACATGGCGGTTACAGACTGTAGCCCTGTGGCGTCTTCCACGCTTCACATTCACTTCAGCACACCTGCCTTTAATTAAAGGTTCCCCAGATGCTAGGTCAGGTGGTGCATTCAAGTGACAAGCAAAAAATCATGGGAAACTAGGACTTGGTAAAAATGACTCTAACAAAAACATTAATGTTTTATTTTTATCTTATCTTCAGGCTCATTCTGTGTCCTCTCATGTTGTCACATACTGCAGCTTATTATGAAGTTAAGATCTCATTTCATCTTGATTCATCTCGTTCAGTCTCATCGAGTCTCACTTAACGTCTACTGTTTTACATCACGTTATATTTTCTCCTATTGAGGCCGATCTCTTTTCCTCCTGTGTCGTTTTAAATCTCTCATTCTATTTCATATGTTGTACAGTTTTCTGTCATTGCTATATTTTCTACCACCATCACACATCTCGGTTTATCTCACTCATCCATGATCTCATTCTGTCTTATCTCTTTTTCTCTCATCACATGTTTCACTACATGTCGTCTCATATCTCATTTCATATCTCATGTCAGATGGTGGGCGGAGTTCTGTCAGAGGACCAGAGGAGAGTGACGAGCTGGAATATCTTCAGCACCACTGACACAGACTGATTCAGAGTCAGATTCACTTGCTGTCATCATCATGTTTGTATCACGAACTGCTGAATCTGTTCTGGACGTCCCACAGACTGAAGCTGTTGTCGACACATCTCCCTTCATTTACTCCATTTATACAAATCAGTAATCTCACCAATCATACGCAGCAGAGGTTCACATGAAGGTACGACATCATCATCACACCTGCAGTGACGTCATGGTATCTGTGACGACATGTGGTGGACTAAAGACACGTCAGCTGGGACTTTTTGGTCACGTTTGTTTACAAAAACATTTATTTGTACGTCTTTGTCATAAAATACGTGAGTACAAAATCTACAGTATTTCTGTGATGTATTTTAATTGTATTGTAGTTTTGCATTTTTATATTTATTCTTTTTTTTTTGTGACCAAACACCTAAGACAAATTTACCTGCTTCAATAGAGTACAATAAAAATCACAACTTTATAAAGGGTTAATAAATCATTTATTTCTCTCTGTACATCACTTAGAGGTAAACTTTTGGGTTTCTGGGTTGTGGCTGCTGTTTAATTCAGTCAGTCGACCAGCAGACATTTCGTTGAACTGTTTGACCTCTGACCTTCTGAAGGAAACAGCTGCATATCATCTGGACCAAAATCCATTTATTACATGATCAACTTATTGATGAGTTACTGTGAGAACCATTGATTTACTTTTAACATTATTATTGATAACTTCTTTAGATAACTGATTGAGCTGTTGTTTTTTATTTAACTTTGAACCTCCCCAAAGCTACAAATATTTTTCCTTGAGCCTCCTGGAGCAACAGGCAGAAAATGCATGTCCCTCCTTCAACCATAAATTAGTTAATAGGGACTGTTCTTTATTTATGAGGTGGGAGGGACTTATGTTTTTTTATTTTGGTCTTGGGTAGAGGCATAAAAATGTAGCGGTTGTGTTTTATATTTTATTTTACTGCAGATTTTTAAAGGAAACACTGTTTCTACGGGCCAGCGGGTTTGGAAGCAATGTTTTCTTTAAAAATCACACCAAAAAAAAAAAGAAGACATTGTTATATTTTCACATTTCCGACGGACCTTGGACACGTCATGTACAATGAACGCTTCCATCACAATAAAACCCCCCCAAAAGAAATCAGATCTTAAAACAGTGATACTTAATCAAAATCACTTTATTCTACGTCTCATGTAGAACTTGTCCAAAAATTAACAGTTTGTCCAATGAGTAAAAAAATGAGAATTTTTTTCAACTCCAGGATTTCATCTTTAACTTTTAACTTTCAAACATCAAAGGGTAAGTTTTAAAAATCTAATAACTCATTTATGGTGGAGGGAGGGTCATGGGTTTTCCTCCAGTCACTCAGGGAGGTTCAAGGGGAAATATCTGGAGCTTCAGGGTGGGTAAAAAAACAAACAAACACAAAAACAACAAAGTCACACCCCAGCCATCCCCCTCCTCTCATAAGTAAAGAACAGTCCCTTATATTTTTAAAATTTACCCTTTGATGTTTGAAAGTTAAAAGTTATGGATGAAATCCTGGAGTTGGAGAAAGCCTCAGCTTTACACTCTTGTCATGCAAACAATTTATTTTTGGACAAATTTTTAATGAGACGATGAAAAAAGTCATTTTGATGAAATATCACTTTTTTAAGATCAGATTTGTTTGTTATGTTTTGGGTTTTTTTACGGTGGCATTCTTCGGCATTTCGTCAGCGTTTCAGTGTAATTTGGGGGATTTTTAAAGAAAGCATGCCCTCCAAACCTGCATGTTTTCTTTAAAAATCTGAGATAAATACAAAATACAACCATTAAATTTGCTAGCCCTTCTCCCATGGAAAAAACCCCAAAACAGTCCCTTCTCAGTGCTTATAAATTTTTAACATGCTTCCTCCACTTTGCACCCCCCCTCCCCCCTCATAAATAACGAACAGTCCCTTATAAGGGGTGACTTGTGTGTGTTATTATCATGTACAGTCCCAAACATCATGGCTGTGGTCTGCAGATGTATGTGTCTGATGTGTAAACACTGTGAGGTGACTGACACCCTGCGGTGGACCAGCTGACTGTTAGCAGTTAGCCACTTAGCTTCTCTCCCTGTGTGTTTTGTTTGATTGCTGTTAGCAGCGAGATGGCGGCTTCCATCCTGGCGCACAGACGCTCTGCTTTGTATCTTTAACAGCGGCTCTCGGTCCCCACGGTGCCCCCTCACACTGATGCATGGAGCGGCCGTGTGGCGCTGTCTCCCGCAGCTGGATGTGTGATTCTGCTGGTTTCTGTTAGCCAGAGCAGCTACCGGCGGCTCGCTACCGACACTGCTCAGCGTTCACCGGGCAGGCTGCTGCAGTCTCTGGGCTAGCTAAACACACAGGTCCCTTTTAGACCCCCAGACTAGTCCCTATTAGAGCCACAGACTGGTCTCTGTTAGAGCCACAGACTGGATCACCAGAGGAGGAGGTTAATTCACTCTGTTAAATAAAACAGACGGAATCTGTGATCCCGTCTGAAAAAAAAGCTAGCTAGCTAGCTTCAGTTGGCTAGTTAGCCTCAGGAGCTAGTTAGCAGGCCGATGCTAATCCTGAGCAGCTGTTAGCAAACCGGAGACTTGTATTTTTTCGACTTAATTTGGATTTTTTTTCACCCCATCACTGAGGACCGGGAGAGGAGCACCCTGACAGCATCGTCATGGCTTCTGAACCTGCGGTGGTGCAGCCCCGCTGGAAGCGCGTCCTGGGCTGGACCGGCCCGGTCCCGCGGCCCCGGCACGGGCACCGAGCCGTGGCTATCAAGGAGCTAATGGTGGTTTTCGGCGGAGGGAACGAGGGGATCGTGGATGAGCTGCACGTTTATAACACCGGTACCCGGTTAACTCTTTTAAGTTGTGTAAAGTATGTCTGGAGGATATGCAGCTAAGCTAAGATGCTAGCCGTGCTATGATTAGCTGCTGTTTATGCTAACTGGAAGCTAACCGCTAGCTAACTAGCTTATTGGTTGTATTCAGTTGGTGTAAAACAATCTGATGCTGGTATGCTGTTGAAGTTTACAGGGAGTTTAGCCTGCTAAGCTAGGTTAGCTACCCGCATGCTAACAGTATTAGCCATTTAGCTAACGGAGAGGATCCGGCAGAAATGGCGCGTTTTTACTGAAAACATTGCCGACGTCACAGAGACCCGCCCCCCCGCTGCCGCAGAAGAAAAGATGGAGACAAAAAATAAGAAATTATTTAAAAAATATACGTTTTAACTTTGAATCAATGAAAAACACAAACAGGAAATAATTTTTAATGTCTTAATGTGGTACACAGAAAACCCATAAAATAATACGTTTTGTGTTTTAATTTTGGATTTAAAAGAAAAACAAACTTAAAATAATGTTAAATATTTTTTCTTTGGATCAAAGAAATAAACATTAACAAATATTTAATATTTTAACTTTGGATGAATAATAATGATAATAATTTATGTTTTAACTTTTGACCAAACAAAAAAACATGAAATAATGTTGAGTGTTTTAGTATTATATAT
This sequence comes from Epinephelus moara, assembly GCF_006386435.1. Classification (NCBI taxonomy): domain Eukaryota; kingdom Metazoa; phylum Chordata; class Actinopteri; order Perciformes; family Serranidae; genus Epinephelus; species Epinephelus moara. The sequence continues at coordinate 45,602,258 of NC_065521.1, read as the reverse complement.
AATTAGATAAATAACAAGTGTGTGTGTGTGTGTGTTTCTGCAGCTGTATTTTGTTCCTGAAGATTCACTTGACATGAAAACCAAGATGAGAGAAATATTTTGGCTGAAAAGAAAAAAAATGAAGTTAGTGAGTGTGTCCATGAGTCATTGATGAAGCCGACTCTACGCATTTATCTTTTGACTACATAACTGACTGATGTTGGTGTTATTATTTCTACAAGTATTTTTTACGTTTTTACAATAATGCACCATTAATATTACAGTAATTTATCATCCCATCAGATCAGCTGACCCTCATCTCCACTGAGACACATTTAAATGATTAGACAGTCCTCCATGATGACCCTGGATCTGTTTCAGGGTCTCAGGATGGAGGAAGTAGAATGATCACACACAAATCCTGCAGCGACTAACCAGCAGCTCATCCTGGAGATGTTTCAGTGTGTAGTGTAATGAACTCTTCCTGTAATCTGTCTGACTCCCCTGTAGCCACCAACCAGTGGTTCATCCCTGCAGTGCGAGGCGACGTCCCCCCTGGATGTGCCGCCTACGGCTTCGCATGTGACGGGACAAGGCTGCTGGTGTTTGGAGGGATGGTCGAATACGGAAAATACAGCAGCGACCTGTACGAGCTGCAGGTCAGTGATGTCACTGCAGAGGGCACAGTCTACCTGGGGGCTGCTGGCACACCTAGGGACTGTTGGTACACCTGGGGGCCAGCGGTACACCTGGGGGCCAGCGGTACACCTGGGCAGTCTGCTGATGGAGAGGTTGTATGTGACACGCTGTCTGTTTTCTCCCTCAGGCGAGTCGTTGGGAGTGGAAACATCTAAAGGCCAAGGCTCCAAAGAATGGCCCGCCCCCCTGCCCCCGCCTCGGACACAGCTTCTCTCTGATTGGCAGTTGCTGCTACCTGTTTGGAGGACTGGCCAATGACAGTGAAGACCCCAAGAACAACATCCCCAGGTAAGAAACATCAGACGGTCCTCAGGTACCTGCACCACTGTCTGACCCAGAGCCAGGTTATAGTCAGGAACCTTCTGTACACCTGTCCCTCTCAGGTATCTGAACGACCTGTACCGTCTGGAGCTGCGACCGATCTCCAGCGTGGTCGGCTGGGAGATCCCGACAACTTCAGGTCCGCCGCCACCACCTAGAGAGAGTCACACGGCTGTGGTGGCGAATGGTCGCAACGGCAACAGACTCATCATCTACGGAGGGATGAGCGGCTGCAGACTGGGAGACCTGTGGGTGCTCCACACAGGTGAGTTAGCCTCCACACAGGTGAGTTAGCCTCCACACAGGTGAGACAGACTCCGCACAGGTGACTTCACACTGACTTCTGACTGGTCCCTGTTCTTATGATGTCACAGATTCTCTGACGTGGAGTAAACCGGCCCTAAATGGAACTGCCCCCCTCCCCCGCAGCCTGCACTCTGCCACCACCATCAACAACAAGTAATACTACATATACATGTTGTTAATGCATCTGTTAATCTGACATTTATACTTTAATCTAACCTGTCTGTCTGTCTCCACCTGTCTGTCTGTCTCTCTGTCAGGATGTATGTGTTTGGAGGTTGGATTCCTCTGGTGATGGATGATGTCAAAGTGGCGACTCATGAGAAGGAGTGGAAGTGTACCAACACACTGGCCTGTCTCAACCTGGGTACACACACACACACACACACACACACACACGGGTCCCCACTGTGTGTAAACAGATGTATTTCCCCACAACATGGGTAATACATGTTCACACACACACACACACTCTCTGTTCAAAGAGTAGTAACATCATCAGGAAATTGACACTGCAGCGAAACTACCTGTTCATCTGTCTGTCCACTCTGAAGACTCGATGTGTTGGGAGACGGTCCTGATGGACAGTCTGGAGGAGAACGTCCCCAGAGCTCGAGCAGGTCACTGCAGCGTGGCCATCAACTCAAGACTGTACATCTGGAGCGGCAGAGATGGATACAGGAAGGCCTGGAACAACCAGGTGTGCTGCAAGGACCTCTGGTACCTGGAGACAGGTGAGGACTGATGTTAAATATCTGGGGTCAGGTGAGGAGCTGTGTTAGATAATTGGCGACAGGCGAGGAATAAATACCTGTAGCACCTGGAGACAGGTGAGGAACAGATGTTCAGTTTAAACTTACCTGTCTCACCTGTCTGTCCACAGAGCGTCCCTGCGCTCCCTCCCGGGTGCAGCTGGTCCGAGCCAACACCACGTCTCTTGAGGTGAGCTGGGGTCCATCACAGACAGCTGAGACTTATCTGCTGCAGGTGCAGAAGTACGACATCGGCTCACCTGCCTCTAGCCCCGCCCCCAACCCCATCCCCACTGCCACACCTGTGGCCAGCTCCCCCAAGACCCCTGTCCCCATCACCATGCCACCAGCTAACCAAACTGTCCCGCTGTGTGGCATCACGCTGGTTCCCTCCCCCACTGCCTCCGCACCTGGAAGCCCATTGGCTGCCGCTGCCAAATCACCAGGTAGGTTTACTCGCCTGTACAGGTACATCTACAGGTGGCAGCAGGTAGATCAGAATGTTCTTCACCTGTGTCCTGTATTTCTGCAGCTGTCCTGAGGATGGCAGCAGCTCCAGGTGCAGCAGGCGGACCCTCCATCGTCACAGTGAGACAGGCTGTGCCAAAGTCTCCGGTCACCGTGACGACACTTCCTGCAGGTGTTCGTATGGTCGTACCCGCTCAGGCCGGTCAGGGGACGGTAAGGAGATCTTTATTCCTCTGGAGCTTCTCACCACATGTTAATCACACTTTAGCCACGTTATACCCAAACACTTTGAGTATCGTACCCTCAGAGCTGGTGGTTAACCTTCAAGGACACGTACCTAAACCAGCGATACTTAACTTACAGGCTGCAGGCCAAATCTTGCCCCCGATAGGCTGCCAGGTGGCCCCCCAACTATTTTCTAATTAACAATGAAAATGAATGAATTTACACTGGAAATTTTTTAGATGCTGATAATAGCCATAAGGTGCCAGAGTGCATTAAAAGCATCAAAATGGACCCCCGACAGAGGTCCAGGCTCAGCCCCTGTTGTCCTCAAATCCTAGAAACACTCCTGTGTAAAAGTGCGAGGCGACTGCGACTGGCCCTGAGCTACCTGTCATTTTTTAAAAGTGGCCCCCGGGCAAAACAAGCTGAGTGTACCTGAACTAAACTGTAGATCTTTTTAGCGTTTCCACCGCAGACAGGACTCTGTGAAAGAGGTGGGATTGTCAGCGTATAGCAGTGCTTCTCACGCTGTTAAGCTAAATAAGAAGCTGTAATGGCGGACTGCCAGCACTCTTGCCTGTTCGGGGGTGATGACGTTTAATGTCCCTGACAGGGTTTGTAGTCGTATTGAGCAGCTTGTTAGCAACCGCCTTTTTTACGACATGTAAAAGCTTCAAAATTCACAAGTAGGGTATTTACTGACGTGTTTTATGTCGTAGAACAAAACCTGAAACTCGCTTAAGCTTTTGTTAACCACAGACCTTATTTGAGGCATTTTACCAAAATCCCATTCAAAAAATGTATTGACTTTTAGACGAGAGAACTGGAAGTGCTAAAAGCGCTAACGAAGTTCCGGGTTTACTGGCACACTCTATACAGGCGCTCTTCCCTTTGTTAAATGTATGTAGTGCACAGCTCACGCCACCAGAGGTCAGTCTCCGATCTCTACTGATGGAACAGGCGGCTGAACTAAGAGACACCGCAACACAGTGTGTTGGTGGAGTAACGCCCAGGCCACACTGGCTGTGTGAGCAACACGTGCACATCATGGGAACACATTGTGTTTTTTTTCTGGTGGTTTTTTCCGTGGTTTTATTTATCTAGAGGGAAATTCCTATGCCAGAGAAATGCTTTAAATTACAGTAACACTAAGGACAGTAACCAAAATTAAACATTCACAACCAGAACAACCAGTGGGTCACTTATTGGGCCCAGTTGTAGAATAACAATAGAGTATTAGATATTTGGAAAAATATACAAATAACAAGATAAGAAGTGTTTTCATGGAGCAAAAGCAAAAACCAGCGTCTAACAGAGTAACAACAGAAGTACAATAAGTACAAGAGTCACTAATAATGAACTAAAATGGTGGAAAAAGCAGACTGCGCCTGATGATCAATTAAGGGTTCATCTCGACCAAAGTTTTTGATTGTTGGAACAGTGGACTGACTGACTGGAGAAACCAGAACAGTTTGGGTGAGTTTTATGTGTTTGACGATTTTCAGTGACCAAGAGAAACGAGAATTCAAAAGGTGTACAGTTGTATTTCTCTGTTTAATGAGGAAAATAGTTGTGAGGTTATTACATTTCTTAACTTTGCATGAGTTTCTACTGGGTTTTTTTTTTTGAGTTTGAAAAAGGTGAACGAGCTTGCACAAAGTAGTGGCGTTGCCAGTACCCCGCTGAAATTTCAGGACGTTATGAAGGTATGAAAAATGACTTACTGTCCAAGCCTACAAGAGTCTGCTGATGCTGTCGTGCTGAACTTTATTTCAATAAAATTCAACATGAAGCCTCATATTTATTAGGAGCTTTTCCAATAATGGTTAATGATTGATCAAAAAGTTCATTCATTCATTCTGTCATGACAGAAAATGTTTGAGTACCACTGCAGGATAGTGACCGGGGTTGGGAACCGGAGGGTCGCCGGTTCAAGTCCCTGTCCGGTCCAAATATGGAGCGTGGACTGGTGGCTGGAGAGGTGCCAGTTCACTGCCAGGGTGCCCTTGAGTAGAAACCCCGAACCGCTCAGGGCGCCTGACCAAGGCAGCCCCCTCACTCTTGATTTGATTTGATTTGATTTTTTATTTATTTCGAACGTGTAAACAGAAATGTCATAAGAAAAAAAGCAAACAAAAGATTCTCAACACAATTTCGCAATTCGGTTTACATTTCCGAAAAGGAGTGGGAGGAAGTACATACTTATTTAATCCCACCCCCTATCCATAAATCCATTTTTTGTTAATTAACTAGCTTCCCATTACAATAATTAACAACATAAACTTTTCCCTTCAATTAACAAAGTCTTACAAAATATTTCAAAAACATAAATTCACAGTCAACATATACCAAAATACAATTTTACAAAAGAAATGTGAGGTAATCTAGGAAAATAACTAGCACCATAAATAAATAAGGCAAACAATATACAAATATACTGCTAAGGATTGTCGTGACTGTACCCTTTGAAAATCATTTCTTTATATCTTTTTTTAAATTGCTTCATGTTTGGACATTTCTTGAGCTCCCCATCAAGACTGTTCCATAAATTTACCCCCCAAACAGAAATACAAAAACTTTTCCTGGTAGTACGAAAACTTGGGGTTTTAAAATTGAATAGCCCTCTTAAATTATAAATTCCCTCTTTTTGTGTAAACATGTTTTGAATATTTGCTGCTAGTAAATTATTTTTTGCCCTAAACATTATTTGTGCTATTTGATAATTGATCAGGTCTTCCAGTTTTAATATATGTGCCTGTAAGAATAATGGGTTTGTATGATCCTGATATCCAGCTTTGTGAATGCAGCGTATTGCTTTTTTTTGAAGAATGATTAATGACTGTAGTGTTTTGTAAGTGCTGCCCCAGACCTCTGCACAGTAACTTAGATATGGTAAAACCAGTGAACAGTACAGAATGTGGAGTGATTTGTGATCTAAAACCTGTTTTGCTTTGTTTAATACTGCAATGCTTCTTGATATTTTGGAGTGGATATGTTTGATGTGTGATTTCCAGCTGAGTTTTTCATCTATTGTAACACCAAGAAATTTATATACAGAAACTTGCTCAATCTTAATCCCATCTACCACAATATTTATTTGGGTACCTTTTCCCAAGTTCCCAAATAACATGCATTTTGTTTTGGTTAAGTTTAATGATAGCTTGTTTTTATCAAACCATATTTTATTTTGCACATTTCTGAAGTAATATGTTTTTGTAACTGACAAACATCATCTCTGGAACAAAAAATGTTTGTGTCATCAGCAAATAAAACGAGTTTAAGTGTTTCAGACACACTGCATAAATCATTAATATATAGAATAAACAATTTAGGGCCCAAAATTGACCCCTGGGGGACACCACAGGTAATGTCCAAACATGAGGAGCAACAATCACCCACCTTCACAAACTGCTGCCTGCTAGACAAATAACTTTTCAGCCAGTTTAGTTTGACATCAATCCACTTTGTGCATGTATAGGTCCTGTTTGTGCATGTGTGTGTATTTCGGGCCTGTGTGTTAACGACAACGGAGTGAAAAATTGAATTTCCCCTCGGGAGGATTAATAAAGTATATAAAATTAGACGCTAAAATAATTTTTAAAAATCTCGTCAGTTGTACAAAAGCAGATTTTAAATAATTCTGTCATAAAATCAAAAGTTTTCAGCAAACTCCACGATGTTACAGCGGGTCCCTCTGTGATCATTTTCAAGTTTTTCATCTTTTATCCATGTCAGCCTGTAAAAATATGCATGTTTGAAAAAGATTTTTTCATTGTTTGGAGTCTGTTTCAGCAGAAACACAAAACCTGCACACTTCAATATTTGTTTATCACAAGTCGTGTCATCATCACAGTACTAGACGTCATCACACATCACATGTTTGCCTCATACCATGCTTGCCTTGTTGTTATGAAACTGAAATTCATACTGTATGAGTCATTTGGCAACTAAACTATCTCCATGACAACAGAGCAACTCTTTCCACTGATGAAGCCCACAGAATGTGGCTGAAAGCTCCTGAATGTTCCACTTTACTGGACTTTCTGTTCTGAACTTTTTGTCAAACTCTTGTTTCAAACTTAACTTTGACTTTCAACAGTTGAAGTACCCTCTTCCTACTTCCTGTTTGCTCTCAGCCAACAGGAAGCAGTCCTCAGATGAGTGGTATGGCTGCACTGGCGGCAGCGGCTGCAGCGACCCAAAAGATCCCTCCATCCACAGCGACTGTGCTCAACGTCCCCGCTGGAGCAACTGTTGTAAAGACGGTGCGGTACAACACTGTGATGGTACTGTTGGAACAGCTGTTGTGATCAGCTGATCAGTACAAACATGTTTCCTGTTTCCTGTCTCAGGTGAGTAACCCGGCCACTCGAATGCTGAAGACTGCTGCTGCTCAGGTGGGCGGGGTCCCTGTAGTCTCCACCCCCGGGACCCCCGGCCGACCAATCATCACAGTGCACAAGTCGGGCACGGTGACGGTGTCCCAACAGGCTCAGGTGGTCACCACAGTGGTGGGCGGAGTCACAAAGACCATCACACTCGTTAACAGTCCTCTCAGTGTGGGAGGAGGCGGGGCTCTGGTGAGTGATGTCACCTGCTGTAATTAAGTTTTAATATGTCATTAAAACTCTGAACCATAAGTCATACAGATGTTTGATCGATACGTTTTGGATGTCAGGTAGACTGACCTGATGACATCACTCCTCCCTCTCTTTCAGATCGGTAACCTTGGTAACCTGGGGAAGATGATGTCCATGGTTCAGACCAAACCAGTTCAGAGTGGAGCAGCTACTGGTCAGACTGTGGGCAGCCCAGTCACCCAGATCCTCCAGGTACTGGTTACTGAGATCTACTGAGGAGCAGTGCATGTTGTGTCTGTCGTTTTTCTGACCCACTTTAGATGAGACCACGCCCACTGCGGCGAAAGCAGAAGAACCTCCTCTGTGTTTATCTGTTTATACTAATAGTTGCTGGCTGGATTTGATTGGCTGCTGCCATTAAAGAGAAACTTTGGTGATGACACGAGTGAAATCAGTGCAGAGACTCTAAGACAGCTGTCAGTTATTTCAGTCACTGTTCGTGTGCTGCAGTCAAACTGTTGAACCAGACGGTACTGATCAGATATGAATCTAGATTCTGTTACTGCATCACCAGATGTTCTCAGAAACATCTCTCTGTTAAGTGTTAAGTCGTTAAGTTGTCTGAAATGCCCCGTAAGTTTACACCTGATATTAACCCCTCCCTCTGCGCCAGGCGAAGGCCGGCCTCCCAGCAGGGACCATCCTGAAGCTGGTGACCTCAGCAGACGGTAAACAAACCACCATTCTCAGCACCGCCCAGGCTGGCGTCGCCCCGGCAACCTCCAAACCTGGGACTACCTACATCAAGACCATCCCAGTGTCAGCACTGCAGGGTGGGGCAGGTACAGGACAGACACAGACACACACACACCTAAACACCTGAGCTGAACTTTATGTGTAATGTGATGACTGACTGAGTGAAGCCCCTCCCCCTACAGGTGCCAACAGTCCAATCACAATCCTGACCACCAAAATGGTGACACCAGGTACTGCTGGGAAGATCATCACCACTGTCCCCAAGATCTCTGCAGGCGGCCAGCAGGGGCTCACACAGGTCACACACACACACACACACACACACACACATACACACAGATATTCTACAATCTAAAATCTTATCAGATTGTATTTTCAGTAGGGCTGCCCTTTAACAGTCAACCAAACGTTAGTCGACCAGAAAGGTCATTAGTCGCCAAGGTTAGTGAATCACATAAGATCTTAGGAGCTACACCTTGTCAAAATATATCCAAACCTTAATTTGAAAGGACAGACATAGGAAGTGGCCACGCTCAGCAGACAGACGGGAGGTCTGCTTTTAGTTCCTGTCGAGACACGTGCCGCTGCGTTCTGGATCAGCTGCAGAGTGTTTAGAGAGACATGTTGGGGCAACCTGATAATAAGAGATAAATATAATCCAGCCTTGAGGTAACAAATACATGGACCAGTTTTTAGATAGGCCTAATGTCAATATTACACAGGTGAAAGAACACAGTTCTTGAAGTTTTATTATTTTATATGGAAGTTAAAGGACATATCTTGATCAAAGATTACTCTGAGGTTCCTTACGGTGGTGCTGGGGATCAGGGCATTAAGAGAAACTATATCTGTAGCTCATCTAGGTTTTGATATCCTTAAGACATGCCTGTAGTTTAATTAGCTTTCTTCTGGCTCGATTGATAGATATAATTGCGTATCATCTGCGTAACAGAAATGTACAGAATGATTCCTCATAACATAGCCTAAGGGAAGCATGAAAAAGTGAATACAATTGGTCCAAGCACAGAACCTTGTGGAACTCCGTAACAGACTGTCACATCAGCTGTCACAAACCTTTGTGTGTCTGTGTGTGTTCAGGTGGTGCTAAAAGGAGCTCCGGGGACGCCTGGTTCGATCCTCAGGACCGTCCCAATGGGCGGAGTCAGACTGGTGTCACCGGGAGTTGGCGGCGCCAAACCCACCGTCACCACACTGGTTGTCAAGGGAACCACAGGTAAACACGGTTTGGCCGTGGAGGCGTTCCTCTGCTGTAACATGCGGAGCCATCCTGTTGATAGAATACAACACATCATCAGTGATGGGCCTTCAGGTGTTGAGGGTCTCGCCCAGGTGACCCAGCTGTGGTTGATCAGGCTTGTTTTAGGTGACATTGGCTCCTCCCCCTGGGCCTCCTCTCCTGATCCACAGCCATCTCTCAAGTATTCTTGGGCAAGATACTTAGCTAAATTGCTCCTGATGTCATCACTGTGTGAGTGTGTGTGAATGTTGCAGAGAGTAGCAGTTGGCGACTTGTATGATAGCCCCACCCACCTGTGTGTGTGTGTGTGTGTGTGTGTGTGTGTGTGTGTGTGTGTGTGTGTGTGTGTGAACCAATCCCAGCCCTCTGACAGGTGTGTTTGTGTCTCAGGTATGTCCAGTCAGGGGACAGTAACAGGAAGTATCTCCACCACAGTGGCAGGAGGAGCTGTTTCAGCTGCTAATGCCTCCCTGGCAACACCCATCACAACCCTGGCAACCATTGCCACGCTGGCCAGCCAGGTTACTACAGCAACTGCAGCAGCGGGACATAAACAGGTAAAAAGACTGACGGACAGGTACTGTAGTAATACTGCAGTTTTTTTTCTCTGCACTGTAGTACAGCAGTGTGTGTGTGTGTGTGTGTGTGTGTGTGTGTGTGTGTACTAACACTGCAGATCTGTGTGTACAGGTGACTCTGATCACGACTCCGAGTGGTGCCGAGGCTCAGCCGCTGGTCCAAGATCTGCCCGTCACCTTCATGGCTTCACCTACCTCAGAAGAACTTGGAAGTACGACAAGTACTACTACGACCGCTACTGCAGCGGCAACCATGGGCGGCAGTGATAGAGTGTGCTCCAACCCGCCCTGTGAGACCCACGACACAGGAACCACCAACACCGCCACCGTCGCCTCTGCAACCATAGGCGGCAACAACAGAGTGTGCTCCAACCCGCCCTGTGAGACCCATGACACAGGAACCACCAACACTGCCACTGTTGCCTCGGCAACCATGGGCGGCAACAACAGAGTGTGTTCCAACCCGCCCTGTGAGACCCATGACACAGGAACCACCAACACTGCCACCGTTGCCTCGGCAACCATGGGCGGCAACAACAGAGTGTGCTCCAACCCGCCCTGTGAGACCCACGACACAGGAACCACCAACACTGCCACTGTTGCCTCGGCAACCATGGGCGGCAACAACAGAGTGTGTTCCAACCTGCCCTGTGAGACCCATGACACAGGAACCACCAACACTGCCACCGTCGCCTCGGCAACCATGGGCGGTCAGGTGAGAGCACACCTGCCTGCAGACAGCTGCATCCTGATTGGTTAATCTTCTGAGACCACATGGGGATGGGGGATTCTTTGGGGGAGACAGCAGGGCGACAGTAGATGCCACATAAGTGATATACATCATCTGAAAGCTGGGAACCTGAAGATTAATTTGAGATGCAGCTCGGCGCCGTGTGAAGCTGCTCTCATCATAAATATGTAATAAATATTGTGTTCTGTTTCGGCACCTCTTCAGATTTTGAAAGTTTAGAGTGCATAGGGGCTGAGAACATTATGATCAGAGTACATGATGGCCGTTCCCATCCTCATTTACGTTTCACAAGTTGTTGAAACAGTTTTTGTTTTGATACCGTAGTTACCACAGTAAGACACCAAGCATTTTCAGTGATTGGATGGCGAGCACTTCTGTTCTGGAAACTGCTGAGAAACCCCCTTATTGTCAGTATACCTATGAAAGTCATCGTCCTCTGAGTGCTGCAGGTCTCTAGTTTGTAGCTGTGAAGTGTCACGAGGCTGTGATTATCCAAGAGGTTACTATAGGTCGTTTCATACAGTGATGTCCGTTAAAAAAAAAAAAACAAGGTCTCACTACATTGAAATGACGACTGTTAGTGGTGGGAATCACCAGAGGCCCCATGATACAAAATGATCACGGCACTTAAGTCATAGGGCAGCTCCCCCCTTCTAAAGGGGCCAGCGTGGTTGGTACCACTTATATTTTAGGTCTTCTGATGTCATATGATGCTCTGGTATCTAACTGTAAAACTCAGCCCTCTGTAGCCTCGGACAGACAGGTGTGTCGGCCAGAGACTGAACTCTGGTGTTTGTACCTGCAGGTGTGTTCAAATCCTCCGTGTGAGACCCATGAAACAGGAACCACCAACACCGCCACCACAGCGACAGGTAACCTGCCGACACGACCAACAAGACACGGTTTAATTATCATGTTAATGTGGTCAGTAAAACAGGCGTGAAGAGAATTAACATTAATATAGTTACCTTAATATCAGGAAATGATGTCACTTCCTGTCCTCTGTCTGCAGCTCAGCAGGGTGGAGACGGTCTGCAGGGAGACTCCGCCTCCTCCTCATCTGACCCTACCTCCTCCGTGTCTGACACAGCCTCCTCCACCACAGCCAGTCAGAGCAGAGCTGTTACCACGGTTACACAGGCCACACCCACCCCCGGCCCATCTATACCTGTGAGTGACTCACACTCACTCACCTACACACTCACACAAACCATTGTCCCCTCTGATGTCCCATGATTCCCTCTTTCTGTTTGTGTGTAGGAGATCTCCTCATTGGTCAGGGCAGAGTCCTCTGATGCTGTTGTCATGGCGACAGCAGCAGCAGAGGAGGGGGAGGAGCCTATGCAGATGGCGGTCCCAGTGTTACAGGTTCACACGGAGGGCAGCGCGGCAGCAGCACAGGTGCACACGCAGCGAGCTCTGTAGACTGATACCTGACACCTGTGCTCATACACCTGACCTGACACACTCACTAATACACACACACACACACACACACACACACACACACACACAATGACACATGAGTAACACATCAGCTTGTCTTTCTTTCAGACGGACGGTCTCCCTCAGGAGCTGATGTCATCAGAAGGGGACGGAGGTGAGGAGGTCTCCGGGGCTACGACCCTGATGGTGACAGGACTGACCTCCGATCAGCTGGCTGTTACCACGGCAACAGAGGAGGCAGTTCAGCAGGCGACCATACGGGCGGTCCTGCAGGCAGCAGCACAGATGGGTGAGATGAGATGACAGAGGTCACACAGAGAAGTTTTAATGTTCAGGAGCTGATCCATCATGTTGAGGGAGGAGACACTTTGCATATTCATCCTCATCCGTGTGTGTGTGTGTGTGTGTGTGTGTGTGAAGGAGGAGGGGCGGTGGATCAGTCCATCCCCATCGTTCTGACCCAGCAGGAGCTGGCAGCTCTGGTCCAGCAGCAGCAGGACATCCACAACCATCCAGAGTCAGAGCCAGCGGAGCAGAGCAGCGTGCCTACAGGTAGAGCAGCAAACACAAACGTCTCAGACTGTTTCCCACAGACACTCAGGACCTGAATCAGTGAACGAACATCTCAGTGATGTCATGCTTCAGCATCCTACTGTGAAATCAGTGTTTAGTGTGGGTGGTTCAGGGGTTAGCATTGTTGCCTGACAGTAAGAGGGTTCCTAGTACGAACCCTGGGGTGTGGGAGCCCCTCTGTGCAGAGTTTGCATGTTCTCTCTGTGTCAGCTTGGCTGGTTTGGTCATCTTTCGTCTGGGACAGCCCAACATCACACAGTGTGTACCGAGCTTTAGTGGTTAAACCTTGTTTTGGGACTGAAGATGTCTCAGTGAACTGAAGCTGGAACAACATTTAGGCTGCTGTCAGCCCTAGAGTGGTCTCCTCTGGTCTGAATCAGGGACTCATGTTGTTCCAAAGTTGTATAATTGCCTAGAGTTGGTTCGTGTTCTCACGGCAGCATTTACAAGAGGACCAGATCAAATGCCTTGTGTGAGAAAGCTGCTCTTGATTGGTCAGAATTTCCATGTGGGAAAAATCCAGGAAGTAAAGCAAACGTTGAAGAAGAGTACACTTGCAAGATAAATGTGACACTTTCTAATGTCACAATGGAGGGACAACTACGCAGGTTGATTTTAGCGCTGCTCATCGTGGACTATATTGCTGTCATTGTTCATTTTAGTCAAACCATACAGTTTGAAAACGAGGCGCGGCTCCAACTAGAAAACAATGTTTTGATGCATTGGATGTGCTGAATGTGCATATTAAGGCAGTACAGGAGGAGGTGCACATTAATAATCCTCCAGGACTGTAACATGCTCATGTTTAACCCAAACAATGTGTCATGTGACTGCAGTTGCTTCACATCCAGGTCGGAACACCTTCTCACCACAAACCAACCGCACCAGAGTTCCTTTGGAACCGGACTGAGACCACCTCTTCAAGAAGGTCTCGGTCCGGTTGTTTTGGTGTGTTCACACCTGCACAAATGAACCTGAGTTCGATTGAACCGAATCAAACAGGGCAGGTGTGAACGCAGCCTCAGTCTGACTGATTGATCATTTAGTTCACTCTAACTTTCGGCTTTAATCTTTAATTGTTTCATAAAAACTGACCTAATTCTCTGAATAATAACAGACTGATACACTGTACACACACACACACACACACACACACACACACACACACACGTATTCATAATTCATCTTTTTACTTCCAACTTCTCATGTAACGTGAAAACATTTGATTTAATTTTGCCCCTTTTTTAATATTTAAATTACCTCCTGTTCAGTCCCAGTTTAACTCTTGGATGACTGACTGGTGAAACGTGTTGTTTAAAATAAGGATAAAAACAGTAAATTCTACCTGAACACTTCTTCTTCTGTGGTTTGGTCACAGTCTCACCTGTCTGACAGGTGTCGTTCTTCTCCAGACTTTTGTCCTCCTGCTCTGTTCAATAAAGTTTTCTGTTGTTTCCCAGAGGGCCTTGCTCCAGCAGACAGCCTGAATGACCCGTCAGCAGAGAGTACCCAGCTGACATCATCAGCAGTGACCAGCGCCGTGGCTCGATTGGCCAGTACGTTTGGACCCGCCCCGCCTCTGACTTCAGGGGGCGTTATCAAGATTGAACCTACGGCCTCCGAGGTGACCAATGGTGTCGCAGCAGCCGCAGGGGTGAGAAACGAGCTGGCAGAGGATTAACATACAGGCAACATGCTAACAACATGTTGACAACACGCAAACACTCACATATCACACTAACAACATGCTCATTAACATGTTAACTTTGTGTGTGCGTGTGTAGAAGCAGAAGGTGACATCATCGGCGAAAGAAAGTCGCTGGTATGACGTCGGCATCGTCAAGGTTACCAACATGGTGGTCACACATTACTATGTCCCCTACGATGACAACTTGGCCGACGTAAGAACACATGAAACACCTGAGCTCCTCTCCTGTCAGGTGTCACTGACTGTTACCATGGAAACATGGCTCATAGTTCAGAGTTAGGGGGTAGGGTTATATAACTGAGACCAGGTTATTGATCAGGTTATTGATGATATGTGTACCTGCAGGATGACTCAGGTGTGGTCCCAGACTACAGTCAGATGAGGAAGGTGGAGCTGCAGCCGGGGACAGCGTATAAGTTCCGTGTCGCAGGGATCAATATCTGCGGCCGCGGAGCGTTTTCCGAGGTGTCGGCCTTCAAAACATGTCTTCCTGGTTTCCCTGGAGCGCCGTGCGCCATCAAGATCAGCAAGGTGAGACACGCCTCCTGTCTGTGATGTTGTAAACAAACTGGTTTAGTCCCAGTAGAACCAGTAAGTTTAAAGAGGAGATGAAACACCGAACAGTGTTACTGCGGTCTGTTTGATTTTACCAAAGATGAGATATGATGCTGCAGTCAAACTTGATATTCACCAAGATATGCTAGAGGACTTGTAGCCAGACTTGTGAGACGCTGCGCCCTGCTGGTGAAACGTAACATCACAATCTAGTTTTCTGGCAAATCTTTGTGGAGATCAGGTTTGATTAGAGTCACATCCTGCCTCAGGTCAAATCCAAACCAGTCACAGTGTTCAGCGTTTCTCCTCTTCAAGTTTTCATTCAGCCTACTCTGTAGCAGCAGGTCGGGTTACCATGGAAACACCATCACTGTAATGTGTTGTGATAGAGCTTAGAGACCAGCAGGGGGAGCCACACAACTCTGTTATTACATGTATCTGCTCATCAATTACTCACATGCAGAATCTG
This sequence comes from Epinephelus moara, assembly GCF_006386435.1. Lineage (NCBI taxonomy): Eukaryota > Metazoa > Chordata > Actinopteri > Perciformes > Serranidae > Epinephelus > Epinephelus moara. Next base: position 45,586,837 of record NC_065521.1, on the reverse strand, counting down.
TTTAATTCTTATCTTATCTTAATGTCATCTTATCTTATCTTATCTTAATGTCATCTCATCTTATCTTATCTTAATGTCATCTTATCTTATCTTATCTTAATGTCATCTTATCTTATCTTATCTTAATGTCATCTTATCTTATCTCATCTTATCTTATCTTAATGTCAACTTATCTTATCTTAATGTCATCTCATCTTATCTTAATGTCATCTTATCTTATCTTATCTTATCTTAATGTCATCTTATCTTATCTTAATGTCATCTTATCTTATCTTAATGTCATCTTATCTCATCTTATCTCAATGTCATCTTATCTTATCTTAATGTCCTCTTATCTTATCTTAATGTAATCTCATCTTATCTTAATGTCATCTTATCTTATCTTAATGTCATCTTATCTTATCTTATCTTAATGTCATCTCATCTTATCTTAATGTCATCTCATCTTATCTTAACTTATCTTAATGTCATCTTATCTTATCTCATCTTATCTTATCTTATCTTATCTCAATGTCATCTTATCTTATCTTAATGTCATCTCATCTTATCTTATCTTAATGTCATCTTATCTTAATGTCATCTCATCTTATCTTATCTTAATGTCATCTTATCTTATCTTATCTTATCTTATCTTATCTCATCTTAATGTCATGTAGAGATGAAAGGGTTAGAGGAACCTGGATCCGGTTCCACCACACTGATCTGTCAGCAGATGTGGATCCTGTGGATCTGTTTATCTCTGTTCTTGTGGATCCTCAGAACCTGGACGGGGCCCAGCTGACCTGGGAGCCTCCTGCAGTCACGTCAGGGAGGATCACGGAGTACTCGGTGTACCTGGCCATCCAGTCCAGCCAGGCCACCTCCTCTGGCTCAGGTGCGGCCCAGCTGGCCTTCATGAGGGTGTACTGCGGCCCCACCCCGTCCTGCCTGGTCCAGTCCACTAGCCTCGCCAACGCCCACATCGACTACACCACCAAGCCCGCCATCATCTTCCGCATCGCTGCTCGCAATCAGAAGGGTTACGGGCCGGCCACGCAGGTCCGATGGCTCCAAGGTGAGAATAATAACCAGAGGATTATGTGCTGGCACGGATTGATCAGCTGTATGATCATTACTGATATTGATTATTGATGATCATATTCTCTCTCCTGTAGACAGCAGTAAAGACAACAAACCAGCTGTAAAGAGACCGGGAGCCTCGCCTGACGTGTAAGCTGCTCACATTTTCTCACGTGAAGAAGAAACACAGTATAGATACTGTGGAGTAACAGACCCTTTAAGAGCTGATGTCACGATGGTGGTCTCCACAGACAGAGTGTCCAGAGTGCGCTCTGCCACTCTGAGAGTGCGCTGCTCTGGATAACCCAACGCTACATTCAGACAGCGCTCCCAATTTATCAACGCTCCAGTTTGTGTCAGAGTGCGCTCCCACACTCACAATGAGTGTTTCTGAACGCATCACTCACATCATCTTCCTCCATCGTCTAAAACAAGACAACACAACTTGTTAGCTAGCGCTAGCTAATGTCTGTGGAGAACTGTTTTGCCTCCAGCTAAGCCCCGCCCACCAAAAAAACATCACACTGTTTACTAACAGTAAAAGGGTGCATATGTTCAGTGATATATTGTATTAATAATGAAGTATTTATGTGACACAGCTGATCTTTGAGTCGCATTAACACACTTTAAATTTCTGCCCTCAGTAAACCTGTCGGGCCAAAGAAGTTCAAAATCGACCAATAGGAGGAGCTGCCGTTCTGCTGGGGACTGTGATTGGTTAACGTTGTCTGAAGCCCCGCCCTGCAGCTGGTTCCTGTGACATCGCGGAGGAGGCGGGGCTCTGACTGCTTCAAAATAAATGACTTGTAGGATATTTGTACATTTTCAACCAATCGGAACTTGACGTTTTCGGTCGTCATGGAGAAGGTGAGGGGCGGAGCCAACAGCTTTTCACCCAATAAAGTTTGAATTTATTAAAAGTAGCTGTAGCTGTCCGTCTGTCTCAGATCCCACCCCCTGTGATGTCATGATAAGGTCATGTGGTGTCAGTGGGCGGAGTCTCTGCAGAGGGGCGGGGTTAAAACCAGCTCTGTTGTAAATTATTTTCTTTCTGTAGCATCAAAAAATATTTAGTTTATCCCTTTTTTTTTTATTATAAATTTCTGCAAGAAAAGTGTTATTATTTCTTCTTCTGTGGTTTCTGTTTCTTCATCTGTTGATCGAGAGCTTGTTGGCCGCAATGACGGAGCTCACCCATTGGTCAGTTTGTCTGAGCAGGAAGTCAAACCTGTCGTTTGTGAATATTCTCTGGAACAATAAAGATTTTTAGAGCATTTTTTTTTACCGGCCACGTGGAATCCACTTCCTGTCAGTGATCAGATGTCATGACATCAGACTCCTGTTTCTGTTCAGGTGTTGACATGTAGACACTACCTCAGCTGTGTGTTGGTGGCAGAGTCCACCGCTCAGTCTGGATCATCTGAGAACAAACAACTCTGAGAAATCGTTTTCATTGTTTGTATAATAAATATTATATACTGTGTATACTGAAGTCAAACTTTATTTGTAGAGCACATTTAAAAACAACCACAGTTGGGGCATCGGTGGCTTAGTGGTAGAGCAGGCGCCCCATGTACAAGGCTGTTGCTGCAGCGGCCCGGGTTCGACTCCAGCCTGTGGCCCTTTGCTGCATGTCATCCTCCCTCTCTCTCCCCTTCATGCTTGTCTGTCCTGTCCATTAAAGGCTAAAAAGCCCCACAACATATCTTAAAAAAAAACAGTTGTGAAAAACACAAATAATATCAAAACACATAAATCCAGAAGTAAACAAAAACAAGAACAACAGAAAACAAACATAATAGAGACAAAAAGCAGCAGAGCAGAGGATGAGACACGACAGGAAATAAAGTCAGTTCAGAAGTCAAGCTCAGATCAGTCAACGCCAACGAGAAGAGACGAGTTTTCAGCAGCAACTTTGAGGCTGAATCCAAATGTCGTCCCTCTGGACCTGCAAACTGAGCCCTCGCAGACCTGCGGACTGAGCCCTCGCAGACCTGCGGACTGAGCCCTCGCAGACCTGCGGACTCAGCCCTCGCAGACCTGCAGACTGAGCCCTCACAGACCTGCAGACTGAGCCCTCGCAGACCTGCAGACTGAGCCCTCGCAGACCTGCGGACTGAGCCCTCGCAGGCAGACCTGCGGACTGAGCCCTCGCAGGCAGACCTGCGGACTGAGCCCTCGCAGACCTGCAGATTCAGCCCTCGCAGACCTGCGGACTGAGAACAGAGACTGTGAGCAGCTGAATCGTGCCGAACTCATCTGTCTCTGCAGATAACAGATATAAATCCCATGTGAAACCTTTTTTATGACTTAACAAAAATGTATTCACACATCTCTATAAAATCTGCTACAGGCGTTCAACAACACAAATGTTTGTAAACAAGGACAGGACTATAACTGACTATAATGAAATAAATTACGTATTATTGACATTAGAAGACCTTTTGTAGTTTTTCAGCCTATTTTACACAGTCAATTCTTTTTTCAGCAATTGGAAAAAACAGCTTCACGTCCGTACTGCAGTGAATTGTGGGTTATCAAATCAGTGAAGTCTGCACCGCGAGCAGACTCCCTGGAAGTCTGCTTGAGGCCTCTAATGGACTGGATGACTTGTAGCTTTGGACAGCCATCAGCCCTCCGAGACTTCCTGGAAATGCACCCACAAAGTCTGTGAGTTTCAATGAGGTCTGGATTCAGCCAAAGGTTTCTGTAGTCGGAGCAGTTTTTATTTGAGTAGGTGAGCTGCTCCGCTGTTCAGGCGCCGCCACCGTAAACTTCCAGGAACATCTGATCGGTCGACTTCAGCACTGTAACTGGTGTATGATGATATAAGAGTTCTGTTAGATGAGGAAGTGCCAGATGACTTGAAACCTCAAAAACAAGCAATAATATCTTATCTTATCTTATCTTATCTTATCTTATCTTATCTTATCTTAAGGGTTAGAGGAACCTGGTCTGGTCTGATCTAATCTTAATTTCATGGAAACAGGAAATGGTTAGAGCAGTGGTACCCTCAGGCATTGGTTGATGAAAGTCTGCAGTTCATTGATGATGATGATGATGATGGTCCTCCAGGTTTCGGACCCACACAGCAGTCCGGTCGGTAATTAGATTAAACAACAAATTAAACACTGTTTTTATCATAATTTGTCCCAAATGACAAAATTCTTTTTTCTTTAAACTCATTAAATATATTTAATGTTTTTCTGATTGAAGGAATCTGATCAAATCTATTGATTGATTAAAACACAAATGTATTACAATCTGATCAAATCAATCAATAAAAAATCAATCAAACATCAGAGAACCGACAAATGATCAGCAGCGATCGATCAGACATTTATAGATCTTCGATCAGATCAACATTCTCATGATGCGAGTCTGTGTGCGTGTGTGAACGTGCGCGTGCCCGCGGCGCTGTGAGCGCGCCTGTAGGTGCTGATGGAGCGGAGCTTCATTCAGTGTGAACACAGTCTGAGGAGGAGGAGGAGGAGGAGGATGAAGAGCGGGGACCCCTCATCTGATCAGATCATCGATCCGCGATGATCGATCAGAGTCTGCAGCCGCGCTGATCAGCTGATCCCGGAGCGGCTGCACGAGGCGACAATCAGCGTCATCAATCAATCGATCGATCACACCTGATGTGAGACGCGGCGGGAGACAATCGGCTGACCGGAGGACGGAGCGGCGGGTCCTGGACTCTGGACTCCGGACCGCTCTCTGGATCATGTGACCGACCAGCTTCAGGTTCGATCCCCGCAGGAGCCACAGGGAGACCCCGCAGGTAGGAGAGCCACGAGCCGCCGACACCTTAACGCACACATGGAGGGACCCGCACACCAGGGTCCGTTTAAAAGTTGGTCATTTAACGGTTTCCTCGCGCGGCAGCGACAGAGCTCCGCGTGCAGGACGCAGATGAGGAGCGTGTTTAAACCGTCTCGAGCTGCTCTTTGATTCGGCTCACAGCTCATTAACATATCAGTCATCAATAACCATAATAATCAGAACGATGAGTTCGATGTGTTTGTTGTTCTGCGGTGTGACGCGCTGCAGGGCGGCAGGAAGCAGCTTCACATCATCATCTGACTGCAGCCCGCGACAAAACTACGATTCTGACGTCACTGACGTTAATTTATGATCATGAAGAAAAAATGTTTGTTTCTGTTTGTCAGCGTTTGTTTTGTTATTATGGGCTGTCCCCACCCAGCGCCACGTGCCTGTGTGTGTGTGTGTGTGTGTGTGTGTGTGTGTGTGTGTGTGTGTTAAAGGGACAGTCTGATGTTTGTGGAAACAGATCTGTGTGAACTGATCGATCAATCACCTGAGTGTTAATGAAAAAAAATCTGTAAATTTAAAACAGCTTCTACAAATATAATAAAATATTTGTGAACTCTAAAAACTAGTTTTCAAATATAAACAGACACACAAACAAATTCCACTTCATATACATTTAATTAATTTACAAATAACTTTAAAGCATTTGTGAACATTTTTTTTCACATTTCTAACTTTAGATCAAATATTTGTGAATTCAGTTTTTATTTAAGATTCACAAAAAACATAAATGTGTTTGATTATTATTGTTATTAATGATCAGTTATTCAGTGTAGCCGAGATGTGAATTAAATTAAATCAAACTTAATATCGGAAACAGAATCAGAAATACTTAATTGATCCTGGAGGGGAAATTATAAAGTAAGAATAAGAGTATGAAATATAAGTATGTAAATATAAAGCAATAAAGTACAATGTGCATTGTGCTGAAGTGTTTAACACTAGTATGTATGATATTAAAAATATTAAAATATAACTCGTTACTGCGGGGGCTGTAAGTGTTAAAAGAATTTAACTACAACATATTTAAGTTGATAGAAGATTGAGTCGAACACTGAGGAATATTTCACAGCTGAATTATTACACCCAGTCAGTAATTATGAATTATAAATGCTGAAGGTGAATTCAGTGCAGGTGACGGACGGTGTTATTGACTCAGAGCGGCTGACACTGTGAGGACGGCCACAGGCAGGAATGACTTCCTGTGACACCCTGTGGTGCATCGTGGGGGATTGAGTCTGTCACTGAGCAGCTGTCATACAGTCGTACAGCCTGAAGTGTTTCACAGAGCAGCACAGAGACAGTAACAGGTGAATAACTCGACACTACACTAATAATCAGGAGGTATAATAAACACATGAATATAAACTGCACCTGCAGGACGCTCAGAAGGTGTTGCACATTATGGGTTTTGCATATTTCCAGTTTTTATTGCACATGAGCTGAGGTAGATGAGTCAGTGTAGTTAGTGAGTCCTTGTTTGTTTTTGCATCAGTCTCACTGCAGCAGCTCCGCTCTGCGTCTGTCCGCCTTCCTCGGCCTGTTGTAGCCAGGAAGGCCTCCTGCTGGAGCTCGGCCCGGCGTCGAGGGAGGGAGTCAAAAAGTGAAGTATACTGCACTCTCTCAGCTGTAACAAGGTCACTCAGTCATAGATAGCGTTTGCTCTTACTCTACGATAAAATATTTAAATAAATAACATTTAAAAGAACAAATCATGGCAAAAAAAGTAGAAAAAAATGAGACTTAAAAACAGAGGCAATAAATGATGAGGCGCCTTAAAGTAAAAGCTGAGCTAAAAAGATGCGTCTTAAGGTTCCTTCAGGTGGAGTTCCTCAGATGCTCAGGTCGACTGTTCCACAGGCCGCGGCGGTTAAACACTGATTCCTTGAGGAGTTCTGTTGAAATCTTTGGGACGACCAGGAGGTCTGCAGCGGAGGATCATATTAAAGAATCATGTCTGAGAGATTTAGAAACTGATGTTTTGTTCACACCAAATGTGATGCGGATTTTCGTGTTGCGTTACTCAGGCAAGTTTGAACGCTAGAATATTTTGTGTTGACTCACTTCATGTGTGCGAATAACTCGTGCAACGTGCGTGAAATGGCTGAATTGATGAATGAACTTTGGCTGGTACTTCCTCGTCATACGTCCCCAGAGATTCTCAGCGCTGATTGGCTATTGTCTCACACAATTGAGCGACTGGCTTCAGTCGGCAGTCTGAACGTTAGTTTCCTAGTTTCCTGCATTCTGGACACGTTGTAGGCGCCAACAGTTTTTTAGGTCGACCAAACGAGAGCATCGAGCTTAGCGGTAATAAAGGCACGCATACGAACATGTAACACACACACATCACTTACTAATTTTTTTAATTTTTTTAATTTAATTTTTTTTTTTTTAATTTTATATACTTTATTAATCCCCGAGGGGAAATTCAATTTTTCACTCTGTTGTCAATTACACACAGGTCCGAACACACACATGCACAAACTGGACCTATACATGCACTAAGTGGAGAAATGTCAGAGTGGGCTGCCCATGACAGGCGCTCTGAGCGGTTGGGGGGTTCGGTGCCTTGCTCAGGGGCACCTCGGCAGTGCCCAGGAGGTGAACTGGCACCTCTCCAGCTACCAGTCCACGCTCCATATTTTTGGTCCGGACGGGGACTTGAACAGGCGACCCTCCGGTTCCCAACCCAAGTCCCTATGGACTGAGCTACTGCCGCCCAAAACCTACCTACCTACCTTACCTCATTTTCATTATCAGTTAATCTGTAAATGATCTTTTTATTTTTGTTTAATACAAAGTAAAAATCCCCCGTCACATAGTGACAACCAGGGAAACTAAGAGAAGATAAGGTGATGATGTCAGCGATGGAGGAGGAGGAGCCAGACTTTGGTGTCAGTTCTGTTGGAGTCAAATCAAACTATAACTCAGCAGTTCCCAACTGATCCAGATGTCTCCTCAGTCATTAGTTCAAGGTCCACACAGCTGATCATATTCAGCGTCATACAGGTGTGAAGCTGGTTTCAGTCTCTGTTAAGTATCTGTCTGTTAGTCACTCACTCTACAGCAGGAAACAGCACTTCAAAATAAAAGCTCTGTGCCAGAAGTTCACTGTCCTTAAAAATGTCGTGTGTTTTTTACAAACTTGACACGTTTGCGAGTCACTTTCGGTCCATTCAGAGTGGACCTGGGGCCCACTTATGGACCACGACCCACCAGTTGGAAACCACTGCACTACAGCACAGACAAGTCCTAGTGTGGCAGATATTTCCCAAACTGATATCATGAAGTCAGAATGATAATCAGAGCCATTAATGACCTGATGTGGTTTGATGACAGTCCTGTCAGTGAACAGGTCAGACCGGCCCCGTTTGTTGATGAGTCATGATGTAACGTTAGATATCATGGACCAATCAGGGGCTAAGGACAGAGCTGGTTTGTAGACGAATAACAAGAAAACAAACGAGCACATTTAGATTAAAAACATCAGTCAGCATCACATAATGTGTGTTTTTGATCTGGTGGAAGGATTTATCAGTCAAAGGTGAAACAACAAAGATATGATGAGTTAAAGTTTGATTTGACTCTAAAGTCTGGCTCCTCCAACACCATCACTGACGTCATCACCTTTCCTTCGTTTATAGTTTCCCTGACGATGACGATGAAACAGAAAATCTGAAACAAGAAAAGCTTAGAACTTTATTGATTGTAAAGAAAACAGTACACTTTTTATGATCATGTCAAATATTAACTGTATTTCTGCATAAGCGTTAAACAACATGCAGATTGTTTCTATGACAACTGAGGAAGATCATGTGACGTGACCAACAGCTCCAGAATGGCTCCTAAAGGATTCTTCTCCTTCTTCTTCTTTTGAGAAGTTTCACAGAGACAGGGAGAGAGATCAGCCAATCAGACAGCAGACAGACGGTCACATGATTGTTGAATTCATTATTATTTTCTGTGTCACGTCTGATCATCAAACATTCACATGTAGTCAGAAAGTTTCATCCAGAAATCTGCGTTTTACAGTCTGCAGTGAACACATCAGCTGACACTCACACTGGATGTTGATGATGATAAAAAAAAGTGCTGTAGTCAAAAAATACATAAATATCATCAGCAACATGAACTTAAAGTATCCAAGTAAAAGTACATTAGTAAAGTAAAAGTACTCACAGTGTCACATCAGAACTTTAAAGGCTGAAAGTTTTTAATAAAATCCACAGACTGAACAACTCAGGTGTAGAGCTGCGGTCATGAGGCGTTCAGGTGTAGAGCTGCGGTCATGTGGCGTTCAGGTGTAGAGCTGCGGTAATGTGGCGTTCAGGTGTAGAGCTGCGGTCATGAGGCATTCAGGTGTAGAGCTGCGGTCATGAGGCGTTCAGGTTTAGAGCTGCAGTCATGAGGCATTCAGGTGTAGAGCTGCGGTCATGAGGCGTTCAGGTGTAGAGCTGCAGTCATGAGGCATTCAGGTGTAGAGCTGCGGTCATGAGGCGTTCTGTTGCAGAGCTGCAGTCATGAGGCGTTCAGGTGTAGAGCTGCGGTCATGAGGCATTCAGGTGTAGAGCTGCAGTCATGAGGCGTTCAGGTGTAGAGCTGCAGTTATGCGGCGTTCAGGTGTAGAGCTGCAGTCATGAGGCGTTCAGGTGTAGAGCTGCTGTCATGAGGCGTTCAGGCGTGGAGCTGCTGTCATGAGGCGTTCAAGTGTAGAGCTGTAGCCATGAGGCGTTCTGTTGTAGAGCTGCGGTCATGAGGCGTTCAGGTGTAGAGCTGCGGTCATGAGGCGTTCAGGTGTAGAGCTGCGGCCATGAGGCGTTCAGGTGTAGAGCTGCGGCCATGAGGCGTTCAGGTGTAGAGCTGCGGCCATGAGGCGTTCAGGTGTAGAGCTGCGGCCATGAGGCGTTCAGGTGTAGAGCTGCGGCCATGAGGCGTTCAGGTGTAGAGCTGCGGCCATGAGGCGTTCAGGTGTAGAGCTGCGGCCATGAGGCGTTCAGGTGTAGAGCTGCGGCCATGAGGCGTTCAGGTGTAGAGCTGCGGCCATGAGGCGTTCAGGTGTAGAGCTGCGGCCATGAGGCGTTCAGGTGTAGAGCTGCGGCCATGAGGCGTTCAGGTGTAGAGCTGCGGCCATGAGGCGTTCAGGTGTAGAGCTGCGGCCATGAGGCGTTCAGGTGTAGAGCTGCGGCCATGAGGCGTTCAGGTGTAGAGCTGCGGCCATGAGGCGTTCAGGTGTAGAGCTGCGGCCATGAGGCGTTCAGGTGTAGAGCTGCGGCCATGAGGCGTTCAGGTGTAGAGCTGCGGCCATGAGGCGTTCAGGTGTAGAGCTGCGGCCATGAGGCGTTCAGGTGTAGAGCCGCGGTCATGAGGCGTTCAGGTGTAGAGCTGCGGTCATGAGGCGTTCAGGTGTAGAGCTGCGGTCATGAGGCGTTCAGGTGTAGAGCTGCGGCCATGAGGCGTTCAGGTGTAGAGCTGTGGTCATGAGGCGTTCAGGCGTAGAGCTGCGGTCATGAGGCGTTCAGGCGTAGAGCTGCTGTCATGAGGCGTTCAGGCGTAGAGCTGCGGTCATGAGGCGTTCAGGTGTAGAGCTGCTGGCATGAGGCGTTCAGGTGTAGAGCTGCGGTCATGAGGCGTTCAGGTGTAGAGCTGCGGTCATGAGGCGTTCAGGCGTAGAGCTGCGGTCATGAGGCGTTCAGGCGTAGAGCTGCTGTCATGAGGCGTTCAGGCGTAGAGCACAGGTTTAATATGTGTAATACATGTGAAGTATATGTGTTACATATCAATTAAATTTTATATAACAATTATAACTGTCATATAAATAAAGTAAATATGACCCATATGTTCTATTTAAAGTAAATGTTATACATAAACTAAATGTAAAGTATAAATTATATAACAATCATTTATAAACTCTGTTATTGAAACTTTATATTTTATATAAATTCTTGATGAATCGTATTTGTTTTGTCTGAGTTTAATGTCTCTGAACACTACAGTACCCATGAGCCTCAGCAGCTGTTGCTATGGAGACACCTCCATCCAGAGCAGTGACATCACAGTTACATCATATTCAGAACTGAACTCAGAGCTGCTGCTCTGATCTGAACATCAGCCGCCTGGCAACAGAGTCTGCAGCTCTCTGATTGGACGGCTCTCACAGCAAGGCACTCTGGGACTCGTAGTTTGACTCCTGCAGTGGTTCAGGACTCCGTCTGCTTTTATTCTCCGGGTTTGGTCCGTCTGTGACTCCGCCCACTACGCTGCTGGTTTTTAGTGATGTCACTGTGATGTCACCGGGACGCCGTGTGTGTTTCAGTCTGTGAGAGTCTACTGTAACACACACACACACACACACACACACAGAGCGCCCCGGGGTTGAAAGGTTATTGGTTGCCTGGTTGGAGCTCTCAGCCAATCAGATGTGAGTATTCAGAGTTGGGATTTTCTACATTGTTGCCATGCGGAGATTCTGCTGCATGACCTACATTCATCCTCCACACACACACACACACACACACACACACACACACACAGAAACAGTGTATGTGTGTGTGTTTAGCTCAAAGGCACAGAGGCAGCTTCATCTATTCTTCATGTGTTTCCTCTCTGGAGGACCAGTGTGTGTGCGTGTGTGTGTTTCTATCTCTGTGAGGACGTTCTCATGCTTCAGTATTATTGTTGTCACACAGATGAAGATGAGGAGGATGAGGAAGATGAAGCTGCTCCACATTCACACAAACCTTGAAAAGTGTGAGTGAGGCTGCAGAGCGACCGTAACATCAGCAAAACCTGAAACACGAGGACCTCGATGCACCTGAACGCCTCATGAGAAAAATCTGGGTGGAGCTGTGAAGCCTCCTGGTGTGTGTGTGTGTGTGTGTGTGTGTTTATTTATCTTCCTGAGATGAATATCAGGGTTCAGCAGCTGTTGGAAAAGTTTTCTTTCTGTGGTTTGTGATTATTATGGGATGCAGCCTCAGTCAGCTGTGTCTCTGTTGTCCCAGGGTCAGTGTTCACTGTGTGAACGGAGATGTGTTGATAGTGTGTGTTGTGTGTGTTTGTACGTGGGCGGGTGTGTTCATGGATGTGTGTTTAAAACAGGTTTCTGCAGAGTGAATTATAGGATCAAGTGTTTCACTGAAATCATCTGTGTGTGTGTGTGTGTGTGTGTGTGTGTGTGTGTGTGTGTGTGTGTGTAGGGGGGGCTCTTCATGTTGTTGTTTGTCATCATCATCATCATCATCATCATCATCATCATCATCATCAGGAGCTCAGCTCATCAGAGAAACCCTGAAAATGAAGTCAGCGATGTGTTCACTGACCTGCTGACGGTCAGGGTCACATGGTGACATGAGGACGAGTTACAGGATGAAAAATCTAAATTTATCAGCTTTAATATTCAGCTCTGACCTCCTGCTCACCCCCCCCCCCCCCCCCCCACATCCTCCTCTAATCCCTCATTTTATTATTATTTTTTTTCCTGTTTCAATTTGCTTTATTGACACAACGCGCAAAGACGTGTGTGTTGCCAGAGAGTCCAGAGAGCCAATCAGAGCGCAGGAGATGATGATGATGATGATGATGATGATGTTCCAGTTTCACTGATCTGAATATTTGATTAATTTCCTCTGTGTGCTCAGTTCTGTTGTTTTCTATGATTTATGTCGACATTAAATACATCATCTGAGCCTTTAATGTGAATGAGACATTTTTAGGGCTTTTAATCGATGGGACAGTTTTTTTTTACCTGATAGAGAGAGGGGATGACATGCAGCAAAGGATCATGGGTTGGAATCAAACCCACAGCCATACGGACAAAATCCAAAATATATTTGACAATTCTTACAATCAGGCTTCCACCTCACATCTCCAAAATGTTCGTAAGCAAAGTTTCTCCCATCAGGTCTGTTTTTATAGATCACACCTGTGTGTAGGAAGTGGTGTACGACTCTTTCAGGACTCTTTGTACGTATGCAGTGTTTATTAATGAGAGACCTGCTCGACCAGGTGAGCTGATGGCGGCCTGATCCTCTGATGTTTCACACGTTGAATACCTGAGACATCACTGCTGATTAAACATGTACTTACAGCTGCTCTGTGATCAGAAACACCTTCATGTTTGCACGTATTCAGATGCGTCTCAGAGCGCCACCTCCAGGAGAGAACTCTCTGTAGCCCCGTTTACACTGCCTGTTCAAGGCGGGAATATGACCTTCCTTTACCGCCTCACCGGTCTGGCACATTTTGGCAACTTGTTATGTGTGCGACCCACAGCAGGAGATTAAAAAAGTAGTTGTTAGCAGTTAGCAGCTAACTCAAAGAAGAAGAACAGCAGCTGAACATAGTGAAATAGTGAAAACAATGAGCTAAAGGAGCTCCTCACCGAGATCAGCCGCCGTATAACAGGCACGCTAAATGATTGTTACTGACATATGATGTTATTATTCTTGTTATTCTAGAGGTGGAAATCACAAGAGGATCCACGATACGATATTATCACGATACTTAAAGGTGCGGACACACCAAACCGACATCAAAGAACACGGGGCTAACTGGCTGTGCTTCCCTCCGGTCATGCTGCGGCTAACGCTCCGCTAGCCGCTCCCAGCTAGCTCCGGTTTGTTATTCAGGTTAAAGTGTGAAGAAGCAGCGGGTCTGT